>NW_024870753.1:7245000-7500000 GCF_019054845.1 Dipodomys spectabilis
GGGTGGATTTCAGAAAGGACAAAAGCCTGTGGAATCGTGTGTATAAATTTGTGTATCCAGATACACGAATGGCATGGTTTGGGGAGACAGCCCCCATCTTGGGGGCTGCAGAGGTTGGAATGGTGTGGCTGTGTGGTGGGCCTCCTCTGAGGTGGGCGCCAGGCCCGCAGAGAGAGAGGAGCGAATCCCAGAGTGCTCAGGCACGGGGTGGGGAATGGCACTCGCAGACTACGTTTGGGTTTTTGTGGTTATGAGTCATGTGACGGTGAGCCGATTGTTGTACATGTGTGTGCCTGTCAGTCAGCATGTGGCAGGTGTGTGAGTTCACCTGCGGAGGGAGGAATGTCAGTGTGTACAGGGATGTGTGGTGGGGAGGGGACGTGCACGCATTGGATTTCGTGTGTCAGTGGAGGGTGGGATGTGTGTTTTGTGGTCCTGGGGCCTCGTGTAAAAGGGCAGATGTGTGTAAACATGTCTACACGAAGTGTGGGGGTGTGATCTGAGTTTGGTTTCTGGGGTAGGTGGATGTGATGTGTGTCTGTGGCGGTGCTCGGGCGTGAGTGGGTGTGTGGGTGAGGAGGGGCAGCCATCCCAGCCCCCCAGGTCAGGGGCCCTGCTCCTGTGGGGTCTGACACTGTGGGTCAGGGAGAGGGAAGATGCTTTGTCTGCTTGTCACCCGCTCCGAAGCAGTGACAAGAAAATGTGCTTGTTTACGCCCAGATCCCTTAATAACCACACTGCCCCAGTGTGCAGGTGGCATTCCGGGGGGACACACAGGCAGGCAAGTCACGGTGTGACCCCTGAGGGGCTAGAGACCCTAGGCTCGGAGACCCCAGGTCCCAGGGAAAGAGGCCCCAGGCCCTTTCCTCCTCCGCTCTTCTCTTGCCCATTAGCAGAGGCTTGGAATAACATTAATTTATCTAATGCGTGCATGCCATAAGTTACTTTTTAAAATTATTATGATCAAAATATTACTTAGACTTGATGCCAGCTGCATGTGTTTCTGCTGGGGATCATAATTGCAGTTGTAAATTGGGGAACAGCTCAGCGCTCGGGCCTCCCCGAATATCCGCCCCGGTGCGGTTGTGGAGGGGTGGATAAAAATAAACACGAGCAGAGCAGAAATTCGCAGGCGCCGCTGAAGGGTAATTAGCCGACCAGGGAAGCAGGGACACTCACAGCCTGCTGGGCTCCTGGGGGGGGGGGGGTGCTGGGAGGAGGGCAGGGGGAGGGTGGGGAGGAGAGGGGTGTGGGAGAAACCCTCGGCTTGACAGCTCAGGAGTTGCTGTAATGGGGTCAGGGAGACTTGGTGGCTTTTACACCTTCCCCATTAGAAATTAAGCTTACTGTTTCTTTCCTTCCTCCCTCCCTCCCTCCTTGCTCTTTCTCCTTCCTTCCTCCTTCCCTCCCTCCCTCCCTCCCTCTCTTGATCTCTTTCTTCCCCTCTCTCCCTCCCCACTCTCCTTCCTTCCTCCCTTCCTTCCTTCTTCCCTCCCTCCCTCTCTTCCTCTCTCCCTTTCTCCCTCCCGCCCTCTCTCCCATCTTCTCCCTCACTGCTAGGAAAGCCCTCCACTGCTGAGCCTCACCCAGCCCTGTTTAGACTGCATTAGCAGGAGGCAGCAGGTCCAGGACCTGGACTTTTTCGTTCCTGCCTGGCCTAGGCCTGTCCAGGCCCTGGGGTACAGAGAGCAGGCCGTGGAGACCCCTGCCCTTGCGAATCTGGCCAATAAACACTGGGACAGGTGGCGGTAGGCTGATACAGAGGCAGACTGGAGAGCAGCTAGGAGCAGGTATTTCAGTTGTAGGACAGGACAATGCCCTGCCCAGCACTGCCCTGCCCTTTGGATGCAACAGGACATGCCATTGCCCTGATGGTAACAGAATGAAGCTAGCTGGTATCTGTGTTGTGCCAGGCATGGTCCGCCTAGTTAGGGGGTCTGTGAAGCCTTAATGATGGCCGCATGCTGGGGGAAGCTGTGAAGTTGCTTCACGGGGAGCAGAGTGATGGACTCCGCATGCCTGGCCTGTCCACTGCCTGGCTCTCTGGTGCGATTCCCACCTCTGGGCAATGGGAACAATGAGGGCACCAGGCTCACAGCGTTGACAAAATGCTGGTGATGGAACCTAGCGCATGCTTTGGTTTGGAAAGGTACTGGGGTCTGATCGCGTGGTCAGGAGCTTGCTAGGCAGGCGACTGACTGCCATGCCTCCAACTCTGTGTTCCCTGGTTTCCGTGGTGGCTTATTCTTTAAGACGAATTCTCATTCATGTGCCTCTATTTCAGGCTTCCCTTCATTGCTGGGGTGACAGGTGAACAGCACCACCCACAGCTTCCCTTTCTTGAGATGGGGTATCCTGAACTTGTGTGTAGGAGCTGTCCTCAACCTCAGCTGAGCTAATCCTCGGCTACCTCAGTCTCCCAAGTAGCTTAGATTACAGCCTTGAGTCACTGCACTCAGGGCTTATCTTGCTTTTGCTGGTCACCAGTAAGTCTCTGATGAAGTCAGTTAGGGGCCCCAGCCCAGGTTCTTCCTTCACCTGACTGTAAACCTGGTCACCTGCTGAGTCTACCGGAACCTACGGCATCTCATGGAGATCACGGAGGGGGACTGCCTGGGAGAGCCGCTGCGGGGACCTTTGTTCCTAGCCTGGTATCAAGTGAAGAACAGAAACTGGGAGCTGACACGTGGGGCTCATGTCTGTAATCTTAGCTACTCAGGAAGCTGAGATCTGAGGATCATGGTTTGAAGCCAGCCAGAGCAGGAAAGTCCTTGAGACTCCTACCGCCAATTGACCACTGAAAAACTGGAAGTAGAGCTGTGGCTCAAGTGGTAGAGCACTAGCTTTGAGCAAAACAAGCTCAGGGACAGTGCCCAGGCCCTGAGTTCAAGCTCCTGTAACAACACAAAAACAAAACAAAAAGAAAAATGGAGAGTTAGACGAGGACTTTATTTCAAATGACAGCCAGAAAAGGGGGGGTGGGGGAGGGGGAGGGGGAGGAGGAGGTACTATAATAGAAGACTATGAAACTCTTAAAGGTCATGGGGGGAACAATTTTTTCCAAATACATTTTTTTTCTATGCTATTTTCCCCCTAAGGAAAGAACCAGTGTGTGTGTGTGTGTGTGTGTGTGTGTGTGTGTGTGTGTGTGTGTGTGTGTGTGTGTGTGTGTGTACGCGCAGTGGGGGAAGAGGACCCGTGAGCAGGTGGAAGCGAGGGTCATTTGGGAAGCCGTGTCTGAGCTCAGAGGCCGGTCCAGGCTGAGGGCAGAGGTGCTGAGGAGAGAAGCCTGTCTGGACATGGCCAGGGCCAGCAAGTGGGTGTCCGGTCCTGAGTGGCCAGTGACCCATGGCTCATGGCCTTGGGGGCTATCTTAGAGTCTTAGCTGAGTCATAAAGACCATACTTAGGGTTTCAGGATGTGGTAAAGCGGGACTGGTGCCAAGGGTATGCGGTGTGAGGACCCTCCCTTTGTTTAGAGTCTCCTGTGTCACTGTCCAGGCCTCTGGGTGCTGTGGCGGTGTGGGCGGCTGCTGGACAGAAGCTTCCCTGTGGGGAGGGGACAGTAGAGCAGCTCAAGCAGCCACCAGACTCCACCCTCCTGTCTTCTTGTCTCCCTCAGGGTGACAACCTAATGACTATAATCAGGATGTAGGCTGAAAGACAGGGGAGGCGCAGCCAGTGGAGAGTGTTTCTTAAGCCACCCTGTCCATTAGTGGGAACGGTGGCCTGTCACGGCTGCCCGGTGGTAAATGGGCCTGGACCAGCTGTAGAGGACCGGGGTATGTGTGGGACCTGTGCCCTACCTTCTCCACCCCTGCCTCCTCTCTCTACTCCCTGGGTCTCTTACTTACCAGCCCTGCTCTAATTATAAATGGCTTGACAACATTTGGCCAGGGCCTGTAATTAAAAATAAAATGGAAGACAGCATTGTCTCCTCACATGCCTTTAACTGGTGGAGTTAATTTTAACGGGGCCTAGCTGGTGCGTGGAGGAGGGAATTCCGGAGCTGGGGTACTTGCTGGCATCCCCCGGACGGCCTGCCCCCAGCCCCTTCCCACCGGCCTCCCTGCCGGCCCGGGGCCTCCTCATACTGTTGTGGTGTCTTTATTTATTTCTATCCCCAGCGCCTGACACCCGGAAGTGCTGAGAAGCGTCGCAGAATGGCCTTCCATGAGGAAGACCAGAAATGCCCTGCACCCCACAGGGTGCCAGGCTCATTGGAAGGTGCGCCCATTTGGCTCCCACCCCATAAACCAAAGCTCTTGGGCCTAAGCTTTGCTTCAGCCCTGTTCCCATCGCCCAAGCTCTGGCCCCTTATCTTGACCGGTTTCTAAGAGGCTGAATCATGTGTTTGAAATCCTAAACCCACGTGTTCCTGTTGTCTGGTGCCATCTCACCACTCCATCGATGGCACTGCTACCCTGGGATGGACGGCCTCGGCCTAGAACAAAGAAGTCAATTGGGTTTCAGAATGGATTTTTTAAACTAGAGGCAGCCACAGATATAAGGAGCCAAGCGACTCTGATTTGCAAGAACTACAGCCTAAGCGAGAAACAGTTTAGCTTTAAATTCCAAAAAGGCTTAGTTTAAACTCAAGGACTGATGGCTGCATTTTTTAAAGTTAACCCTAGAGTGTCTAGGGACAATGATGTTTAAGTGTTCATTGAATAATTCTCCTCCTCTTCCTCCTTCTCCTTCTCTTCCTCTTCCTCCTTCTCCTCCTTCCTCTTCTTCCTTTTCTTCCTCTTCTTCTCCCTCTCCTCCCTCTTCTCCCTCCTCTTCCTCTTCCACTTCTGCTTCTTCTGGTTCTCCTCCTCCTCCTTCTTTTCCTCATGTCATGCTTCTAATACATGATTTTTCTCGTGTGTACCAGTACTGGTACTTGAACTCAGAACCAGGGTATTCTCACTTAGCTTTTTGCTCAAGGCTGGTGCTCTACCACTTGAGCCACAGTTCCATTTCTGGTGTTTTGGTGGCTAATGGGTGATAAGAGTCTCACTGGCTTTCCAGTCTAGGCTGGCTTTGAACTGTGAATCCCTCAGATTTCGGCCTCCTGGGAATTCAGTGAGTCACTGTGTGTGTTGTGCTTGCCATGTGCGAGGTACCATGCCAGGGGCTTGAGATATCTCACTTAGTACTCTCATTAGCCTCATAAAGGTGGTATTGATTATCCTGAGTTGCGGATGAGCTCATAGCAAATTGCCTAATCCTCTCCAGTTAGAACAATGCCTCTATGTGTGAATCAGTGCCTTTGCCTGTTTGCTCCTCTTCTGCCCAAGTTCTAGCGAATGCTCTGTTCTCTGCCAGGGAGAGGGTTGACAGCGTGTCTGTGGCACGCAACCCAGGGTTTCTCCCATGCCACTACTTCACCTGGGCACACCAGGTTTCACCTTTGCCCTCTATGTACGAAGTCTCACGGTGATTCTTTCTCTTATTGTTGCCAATCACACAGTCTGACTGTCTTCCAATCTAGCAAACTCTTGGCATGGAGAAGGGATTGATGATTGACTTGACCAATGGGATACAGTTTCTGGTGGAGCAGGTAGCTGAGGGGGCGTTGCCTACCGGCCCAACAAGGCCCTCCTTCCTTTCCTAGATGGGAAGCCAAAGAAAGAGGCAGAATCCGCGGCAATGAAGGAGCCTGTACTCAGTCAACCTCCTTCACTTTTCGTTGTTGGAACTTTAAGACAGGATCTTGCTATATAGCCTAGGCTGGTCTCCAATGCAAGATCTCCCTGAGTATTGGGGTTACAGGCATGCATGCACCAATGGAAATTCTTCTTTTTTTATGTTTTATTTTTTGCTGGTTTTGAGGCTTGAACTCAGGACCTGGTTGTCCTTGAGCTTCTGTTGCTCAAGGTTAGCGCTCTATCACCTGAACCCTGGTGCCACTTCTGGCTTTTTCTGAGTAGTTTATTGGAGATAAGAATCTCACAGACATTCCTGCCTGGGCTGGCTTTGAACTATGATGCTCAGATCTCAGCCTCCTGAGTAGCTAAGATTACACCAGTCAAAAACAAAACCAAGCTGTTTTCACTGTCCCTATCTTTTTCCCTCCTCTCCCCCCAAACAACCCATAATTATAGTCACATTCTATGTCTATAGGAGTACATATGTATGTGTGTGCATTTGTCTATGTCTGTTTGTCTGAGGTTAAGGCTGAGTTTTCCAGTGGGATATCCGGGTTCTACTGGCCATCCATTCCTGTGGAATCTCCTCCAGGCACGTCATCTTCCTCTTGTGCTCTTGGGTGTTTGACAGGTGCAGTTCTGACAAGGCCTGAAACTTGCCCATTGAGGGAAAGAATTGGCAAGGAGAGGCCTGAGTGGCTGAGGGGGTGGGGGCTGCCCCTTCCTGGGGGGGCACTGTGTAATGCCCCCTCTTTTCACGGCTAAGGAGATTTTCCAAGGTCTGCTCATTGCTTTGTGGGGCCCTTCCCTCCTGTCCATACCTGTCCACTGCTGGCCCCTCTTGTAAGGACATTGTGATGCGTGCCTTCTCTCCAGTCTAGCCCAAGGGGATAATCCAGAGGGCTGTAACTGTGAGCTTGGGGTGTGGGTGGGAGTGACTGGCAGGTGAAAGGCCCAGGGCCCTGGTGGTAGGCCCACCCACTGTCTGGTTGGGAGGTAGGGAGGTAGGGTGGTGAGGGAGAGATGTGATTTGGAGGGGGCGGGGAGAATGCTGGGAGAGTGGACAGTTCCCATGGATCCTAGACACTGGCTGGCATTGATTAATCCATTCATTCTGTAGGGAAATGGACCAGAACAATTGCTGGTTCATCCTCTGTGACTCGTGTGTGTGTGTGTGTGTGTGTGTGTGTGTGTGTGTGTGTGTGTGTGTGTGTGTGTGTGTGTACGCGCACTTGTGCATGTGTGTGGGGGTGTTGAGGATGGAGCCCAGGATTGTGTCTGTGCTAGGTAAGTTTCTCCCACAGAGCTCCAGTCCCAGCTCCTTATGTAGTTCACACTAGTCTTAAGCTTGGGATCCTCCTGCTGCTGTGTTCCGCAGACTGGGATTACAGGTGTGCATCCCCACACTGGGACCTTCTATTGCTCTAGAGATTTGAACCAGCTGTTTTTGGGGGACCGAGAGAAGTTGTCTGCTCCTTAGGTACCCAGCTCTCTTCCATCTCAATCCTCACGGGGTTCTACTGCTTCTCCACCCACTGCTGCAGTTCCTTTCTGGAATCTTCCATGATTGTTACAATTGCACAACTCTGTTAAAACAAAATAAACAAAGGCCTCTCTCCCTGGGCCCCTCCTATCTCTTCAGATAATATCTTATCTTTCTCCCCCTTGCATATATTGAGAGAACTATCTCTGGTCTCCAGCTCATTTATTTGGCAAGCTAATGATGGAATTCGCTTCCAGGTGGTTTTTCTTTCCCAAGTCATCAACCCACTCCCCATTTCTACACCCAATGCTCATTCTCAGGAGCTTTCTCATGTCAAAAGACAAAGTAAAACAAGTTAGTTTAAAGGATCTTAACTGAGCCTGGCCAGTAATCTTAGCTACTCAGGAGGCTGAGATCTGAGGATCCTGATTTGAAGCCAGCCAAGAGCAAGAAAGTTTGTGAGGCTCTTATCTCTAATTAACCACCAAAAAGCCAGAAGAGGATGTGTGGCTCAAGGGGTAGAGCACCAATCAGGAACGAAAAAGCTAAGCCCCAGTACAGGTACCAATTAAATAATTAAACAGATCCCATTGTTTTCCCTCCCTCTCTCCCTTTTTCTCTCCTTCCCTCCCTCCCTCCTTCTCTTTGGTACTGGGGATTGAACTTACACTCCTTTTTTTTGGGTCCAGTCATGGGCCTGAACTCTGGGCCTGGGCACTGTCCCTCAGCTCTTCAGCTCAAGGCTAGCACTCTACCACTTGAGCCATAGTGCCACTTCTGGCTTTTTTTTTTTCTGGTTATGTGGTGCTGAGGAATCGAACCCAGGGCCTCATGCATGCAAGGCAAGCACTCTACCACTGAGCCACCTTCCCAGCCCCTGAACTTACACTCTTGAGCCAGGAGAGTCACAGCCCTAGCCCTTTCCCCGTGTTAATTGGCTTTATTTTTTTATTTCAGAACCAGGCATCACTTCATTCTAGAGAGTGAGTATTCTGATGTTTGAAACACAGGTGATGAGTTTTTCAGACACTGATGGGCCTGAAGAAAGCAGGAGCAGAATAAGAAAAGGGAATTGTCCTGTCAAAGTTACTCTTCTTACATGCTGGGGACAGGGAGACCCAATGGGAAAATCCTGGTTGGTAAACAGGTTATTTCAGGTTACCTTTTCCTGTGTCCTGTTGGTGCCAGAGGGAATTTATTATCATGCCAATTGAAACCTGTCTGGGAAATTTGGCTGTTATCTCTGTAATCCTGATTTCTCCAAAAGTGAGATAAGCAGCTCAGCTTCAGCTTCGTGATGTGGAACTTTCTAGCGTGACTGACTCCATTTTGAGTTGTAGCCTGATCAGTCGCCGATCTCCAGCAGAGGATTAGTCCCGAACAATGGCTTCCCGTACTTGTTATTCAACATTGACTTGAAGAGCCTTGGACAGCATGGCCACCTGTTGGGAGACGTCCATCCCCTGGGCCTCGGCTGGCGTTTGAGGCTCCTCCTCTGGTGACCCTCCGATGGCTGCTGTGGGTGCAGTCCGGGGCTTTCTGTGCATCCTCCCCTGCTCTCTCCCCAGCCCCCACCCGCCGAGTGAGCTCATCCTCTCTGTGGTTTTAATTACCATCCGGAGGGTGATGGCTTTCCAGTGCGGGCTTGTCTCTCAGAAAGCAGCCTGGGAATATCTAGCTCGGGTGCCGCCTCGGCCCTTCCCACTCCACATGGGCGAACATGAACACATCCTAGATGTCCTCCTGGCCTTCCACCGCGGTCGGTATCTCCGCCAGCGACCCCTTGGTCGTTGACCATCGGAAATCTGACTTGATTCTTATCTCCTCCACCGGAATCCATCCTGCTGTGTGACTTGTGCAATTGCTCCTTACTTTCCCCCTCCTAATTAGCTTTCCACACCCACCCCAATACCATTTCCTGTGGTCTCCACCCTAATGGTGGAGGCCAGACTGGTCATGGCCTGCTCTGGGGCTCCCTGTCTCTGGGTCATGTGTGCTCACGGGGTCTAGCTCTTGGGTGGTGGGCCATCTGTCTGTTCCCTTCCTTCAAGATTAGTGTCATGGCTCACAGGGGTCTGGGGCCCATGGCCTAGTTCACATCCAGAGCCACTCCTTACTGGCTCTGGGATTTGGGACAAACTTCAGTTTCCTCTTAAGGGCCACTGAGAATGAAGCATGTCCCTAGCTGCTTAAGCGTCCAGCTGGTGTGGGGAAAGTCTGGCCTGTGCGCCATAGGAGACCCATAATCATTTGGTACATGAGGGACAGAGACGTCTCTTCCTGTCAGCTGCCGGTGGCCCTCTGCCTCTATTGGTAAATTTTTATGGCCTGTGAGTGATGCCACAAATGTCCAAATGGCCCTGGTTCCCTACCCCTGTGAGAAAGGCCCATCATGGCGTGTAGGGAGCCCAGGTCTTCGTTTTGAAGCATGAGCCCCTGGGAGGTGGAGGAAGTACTCCGGCCTCTGCATGCAACTGGGGAGAGAGGACGAGGTAGGGGCTTTCTACACATAAAAGTCAAGCATCATTTAACCAGGAAGAGGATGAGAACCAGGGCAAGGGCAGGGTGGGCGGGAGGGTGAGCGGCCGAGGTTCAGGCCTGGAGGGCAGAGGCTGGAGCGAGAGAACACAGCATTCCACTTCATGGAGAGAAAGACACAAAAAAATCTCACTGAAGGGAGGGGACAACCAAAATTGGCCACAGCTTATTTTCTCAACTCTTCCCCTGACAGCCAGTCCACTAATGGGGACACATGGCTACTGGTGACATTGTACAAGCAGGGTCATCGTGAGGTGCTGTGTCGAACATCTCCCAGGGCCTATGTGTTGAAGGCTGGGTTCCCAGTCTATGCTGCTATGGGAAGGTGGGCCTGGCGGGAGGCAGTTAGGTCATTGGGGGGTGTGTCCCTAAAGGGGTCGTGGGACCCTGGTCTTCCTCCCTTTGCTTCCTGGCTGTCTTGAAGTGAGCAATTTCCTCTGCTGCACGCTCTCCTCATGGGGTTCTGCCTCGCCACAGGCCCCAAAGCAGCAGGGTCCATTGTTGCTGGGGTTCTTAATGCTGCTGGGCCCAGAAAACAAGACTCCAAAGTACGGCACTGTGCTGTGCTGAGCACTTTGAACTAAAAAAAGCAAACTCAGAACCAAAGGAACCTGTGACAGTATGAGCCCAAATAAACCTTTTCTATTATCAACTTGATCATGTATATATATATTCACAATCGCAGAATGCTAGCATGCTGACCCTATCTGGAAATGTCTATTAAAAAACAAACCCATTCTTTTCCATAAGTGTCATCTTTAATGATGCTGCTCTTCTCCCTCTGTGCCTCCAGAGCTCCTTCTGTCTGTCTCCAAGCTGATCTGTCAACAAGCACTGATCTTGGATGGCTGTTTTTCTTTTTCAGTGTCAGGGACCTGGCTGGATTTCACCTGTGTTTTACTGAAATCGAATTGTTAGTTGTAGTTCCATCCTGTCTTCTCTTTTCTTGCTTTCCATTTTCCTGAAAGCTCTTTGAGTCAGAATGGAATCAAATGGCCACTTCTCTTGGTGCCCTGTGTCTTATGCACAGTTGCGGCTCCAGGATGTTTGCTGTAGCCCTGAGTGTTAATTCTGTTCGGCTTTGAGGGCAATATTCCAAAGTATGGTGCTTTGACATGAGGAATTAGAATTTTTTAACAGTAATTTTAGTCCAGGTGCCACTTAGGAGGCTGAGATTGAAGATAGCTATTTGAAGCCAGCCTGGGCAAGAAAGTCCATGAGGCTCTTATTTTCAGTTAACCACCAAAAAGCTAGAAGTGAAGCTGTGGCTCAAGTGGTAGGGCACAAGCCTTGAGCAAAAAAGGTAAGGGATAGTGCCCAGGCTCAGAGTTCAAGCCCCAGTATGGCCACAACAAAACAAAACAAAACAACAACAACAACAAAACCCTGAACAAAAATTCCCTACAGTGACTGAAATGGTTTCCATGAACCGCAACCAAACCGGGAATCTCTAATCCTGAGCGTACATGACTAAATTTTGAACCTAACTAAAAGAGTTTGCGTTCATCCGTGACACTTTATTTATTTTTGGCTTGTACAAGTATTGTAGACTGAGAATTTAGCTACACAGAATGTTCCTGACCCCTCTCTTCTCTTTCACCCATACAAGTTCAGTAAGCACAATTTCTATATTCAAGGAAATAATAAGAAATTTAGGTGGTGCCAGGCCAAGGAGAAAGCTTGGCTCTGTGGTGCTAGAGTCCTCCCAGTGGAGGAGCGAGCATTCTGTCACTCACGTTTTTTTCTATCCTCCCTTACAAAAAAGGAAGTGACGTCATTAGAAGATGTGGGCGGGCCTCGTGGAGATTTGTCTTCTTTAGGACATGATGCTTGCCCTAGCTACTCTGAAGGCGACCTGTTCTAACTCCCCACTCAGTACTGCCTACCTGGGCAGGTCTGGCCTCCTCCCTGCATTCTCTGGCCCCTTCTTGGCTTGGGAGAAAGGAGCTGGGCTGTGGGCAGAGAGGAGACAGTGAGGGCATATTATAGCCTCTCAAGGCAAGGCCCAGATGGCTCCTGGACCCTCTCGGCCGCTGATGTCAGAGCTGGCTCCGGAGACGCACCCTGTGCCAGGCCTAGGGCTCAGCGAGTCTCTATCTATGGTTTCTGGGCTAGCTCTCTGGGCTAGCTGAGGAGAACCAGGTTGGAGAGGATGGGACTAGAAACTTGATAGCCCCCAGAAGTAAGAAAAGCGCACCAATGGGATCCCCTAGCCTCCTGGGCCTCCTGGGCCTCGAAGGTGGACAGAGGGACTCGGTCAGACCACGGTGTGCCAGGCTCTGAGGGCCAGGAGGCTGTGGTGTGGGCCTTAGGGATCCCCCCACAGGCCTCACGCCCCTTTGTCCACCTGGAGGTCCACTCCACATGGGGCCGGAGGGAGGGGTGAGGCTCTGGGGGGCTGGGTGGGTGTCTGTTGGCGCTTCCCAGGCTGGCTCACACGCAGCAGGTGGGGTGGAGACGCCTTGTGTGATGGGAGCAGCCTTCTCCTCACACAGGCCCAGGAACGGTGCCCGGGGAGGCAGGAGGAGGAGGAGGAGGGAGAAGGGGACACGGGCACAGGTGGGCAGCCAGCTCTGGGCGGCGGTCTTCCTGGGTGTGGGCTCTGAGGTCCTGGGCTTCCCATCCAGAGTTCCAGGAAAAGAGAGGAAGAGGCAGGCAGGATGGCAGACACCACCGTTGCTCCAGGAGCTACACTTCGTCTCTGCTTACTTCCGTCTACCACGCCCTCCCCCTGGTGCTGGCAGCTGCCCCTCCTCAGGCTCAGGAGCTCAGTCCCAGCCCAAGACCAACTTCTCCTGTACATCACAGGCGAGCCTAGCCGGGAGGTGGAGAAAGAAAGGCCATCTCTCCAGGGGTAGTAGCAACTTCATGTCTGAGGTTCTGAGGTGACCTTTGCCTGGCTCCTCCCGCACCCCAAGCCCTGGAGGGGAGGTCTCGGGTGCTGTCCACTCCATCCTGTCTCGCACCCCTACTTGAAACCCCACAGCTGCTTCCTTAGGGAAGCTTACTTTTGGGAAGGTTCTAGACTAGGGTGTGGAAGCAAAGTGTCTTTCCTGACCTTGCCAGCAGGGGGAGCGCTGCCTCCCAGCTGCTGTGTTCCAGGGGCTGACAGGCTCTCAGAGATGCAACAGGCCTCTCTGCCTGGCTCTGCCTACTAAACTGCTGAGCCAGACAGCCTTGGAGTAATGACTGGCCGGGTCTGCTGGCTCTGGGGACGCATCTCAGCCCTCCGCCTGGCCTGTGTGATATCTGGTCTCCTAGGAGGTTGGACGAGTCTTGGGCCATTCCACTCCCAAGCCCCTTCCCAAGATGAGCCTGTCTCCCTGCCCTCCCCCCCACCCCCCTACACCAGGTCTGGAGAAGAAAGCAGGTCACCTGAGATGGTAGTGAGGTTCTAGGGGGAAAAGAAACTCCCCTGGAGGGAAAGAAACCCCTCCCCAAAGGCCTTGGCCAGCAGCTCAAGCCTGCACAGACCCCGTCTGCGTGGCCCAGTTCGGGGCAGGTCATAGGTCAGGGCAGTGCCGTCAGCCTCCAACTGGACCACCTGGTCCCCTCTGGGCAGTGGGTTCAGGGGAGGGCACCCTGGGCTGGGGAACTCAGGAGGCTGGAACTTTTCTTGTTTCTTTTACTGGGACTTGAACTCAGGGCTTGGGCATTGTTCCTTAAGCTTTCCACTCAAGATTAGCACTCTGCCACTTGAGCCACAGCCCCAGGTCCAGTTTTGTGATGATTAGTTGTAGACAAGAGTCCACCAACTTCGAATTGTGCTTTGCATTGTGCGTGTAGGTGGCAGCCTCCTGAGTCGCTAGGATAACAGGTGTGAGCCACCCACCCCCAGCGTGGAAGCTTCTCCCGTTTATTCCATGGTCCTGCATTCCAAGGCCAGGCATGGAGGGTGTGTGGGAGCTTCTATCCACCCTGCCTGCTATGGTTGCTCTTGACCAGTGTGCACTGCCACTTTGTGGAATCCTGGCAACTGGGAGCCTTGATAGCTTGCTTGGTGACCCATGCTCCCAACCATGACGTAAGCCAGACTGACGCTGAGCCCTCTTGGCTCAGCTCTGTGGTTCCCCCTCCTCTTCCACCCCAGGGCCCGGAGTTCTGTCTCCTTAGTTCAAAATTATACTGTGTGTGTGTGTGTGTGTGTGTGTGTGTTCAGTCTACTTCCTAAGGAGGATTTGAGGGAGCTAACCTGTTATTTTACAAACGAGCTCTGAGAGGGTTGGGGACAGACTCAAGTCACGTGACCTCTGAAGTCCCCTGTGGCTCAGAGACCAGAAAGTTCCATTAACGCAGACGTTGGTCTCTCATCCCCACCAGGACACCACCTCCCCGCAAGGGACTGTGGGGAGGACTGGAGGCTGGGGATGGACTGCAGGCTGTGAAGCTTGGAGAATGAGCTCAGGTGGGCCTAGAGCCAGGAATGCTAGGACGCCGTGCTTCAGGGCGGCAGCAGGCATACTCCACATACTGCCCGGCCAGAGGACTTGCGTAGAGCAAGGGTTTACTGAGCAGCTACTATAAGGCAGGCAGAGTACTAGGTATGTGAGCTGTGTCCTCTGGTTGAACACACTCAACAACCCTGGAAATGGCTCTGTTTAAAACAGGGGTTCAGCCACCTGCCCGGTGTCACTCAGCCGGGAAGGGCTGGGCTGAGCCAGCTTCCCAGCTGTCTCTCTCCCCCCATGGCGGCCCCACCCTCCCATGGAGAGCACTGGGGGCCCTGGCTGAGCATGTGCTTCCCGGGGTGCTGAGACGCAGGACCCCGGCTGTCGGGAGAGTTACAGTCTGGCCGGGGTGCTCCTGGCAGAGCCTGGTGTTTGATGGGGGAGCCCAGCTTTGATCTCCTTTTGAAGTTCTGGCTGTGGAACAGCAGCTTCAGCAGAGAGATGGTGCGGGGTGGGGGAGATGAAAGGGCAGGGAGCCAGGGAGGGGGGCAGGCCAGAAGAGAGAAAACAGATGTGTGAAGAGGAGGGGAGCGAGGCAGCTGGGGAGAGGGACAGGAAGACATCAGTGGGAAATGGGAATGGGGCGGGGGAGGCAGGAGGGAGGGGCCGGCGTGGAGGGAGGGGCGGTGGGGAGAGAGGCCTGGGGAGCCCAGCTTCCCACTTCTTCTGCACTGGAGTTGGGGCTCCAGTCTTGCCTGCCTCATTCACTGCCTCCAGTCTCAGATCTCTCCCTTGCTCCCCGGGGAGGCACCTGTCCCCTCCGCTTGGTGACATCCACAGGGTCCAGCAAGTGTCCAGCCAAGGCCTCAAGATGGCGTCAGATGGCCTCAGGGAGGGGTGGGGGCGGTGTGGGTCTCGCTGGACTTCTCGGGGTGGATGGCAGAGGCCTGCTCCCCGGTCCAGGAGGCAGGGAGGGATGGGGGAGAGTCCTCCGCGGGCTCCTGCACCTGCTCCTGCCCCTCCCGCAGGGCCGGCGGCCCCAGGCAGGCGCATGAGCAGGGTGGTGAAGGGGCCCTGGCAGGCAGCGCCGATCCCATGCCTTTTCCTGTTCTCCCAGGCTCCCCGCCCCCCAGTTCCTTGTGAGCGCCTCCCTTGTCCTCAGTGCTGGTCCAGCACCCAATGGAGGGCCTCTCCTGATTGGCTCCCCTCTCCCCTCCCCCCCCTCTGCTGAGGGTAGGAAGGCTTAGTGAGGGATTGAGGGGGGCCTCAGGGCCCGTTCTGCCAGGAACACCCAGCTTTATACCTGCCCCAGCTCCAAGCCCTTCAGAGGGGCTGGGAGGGTGTCCAAATGAAGACTTATTGGATTAATGGCTTCCCCCTCCCCCAACCCCGGCCTCCTCTCTCCCCTGGCCCCCGGTCTCCCCTACCCTGAGCTCCATGCCTTCCTCCTGCTGTTGGCCGCCCCGAGCCAGACCTCACAGGAAGCTGGCTCAGCTGTCCGTGGGGGTGGGAAGGCACCCTGCCCCTCTTCTGCCCACACGCCCCTCCGCGGTGAAACGTGGGATTCAGAGTCCATGTTGTTTGTGGGTCTCGGACCCTGACTTGGTTTCTGGAAGAGGGAACTTTCTGTAGGGGTTTCCAGAAAAGGTGGCTCCAGTGACACCCCCAGAGGATCTACCCCTGCTGCCGGGGGGAGGGGCGCGGGGAACCCTCTGGCACTCACTCCTCTCTCCTGGCCTGTCCACCTCCCTTCTGTCCTGCCCTCTGTCCTGCCCTCTGTCCTGCCCAAACCAGGGTCGTCTGCCACTGTCACCCGCAGCTAGTGGGGGGAGAGGCCCAGCCCCTGAGACCAGGGGCTCATGTGGAGGGTCTTTAGCTTCCTTTGCCCCCCTCAGGAAGGGGCCTTGATGTCTCCTTGTGCCAATGTCTGGCTTCTGTACCGAGGCTTCCCAGTATCTTCCACAGCCCAGTTGCTCAGCCTCTGTGGAGCCCATGCATGTAGAGGTTCCCCTGGCGGGGAGCTCCTTGGGGCTAGGGCCCTCCCTGAACCTGGGGTCCTCAGCGCGGGCCTATCTGAACGGGTACCCGGTGAAGGTTGTTGGTTGGCTAGTCAACTGGACCAAGGGAGGCCAAGGGGAATGCGGGCATGTGGCTTGGAATCTGGGAACCCCTTGGTAAGAAAACAAAGTGGGGTGCACTGGGAGCCATGGTAGATAGATAAGGAGGAGAGCTGGAGCAGCACAGAACCCTGGAGGTGGTCGGGTCCAACCTCCTCTCTTCACAGGTGGGGAAAATGAGGCTCAGGGAGAAAGGAAAAGGGGTGCTCAAGGCCGCAGCAGTTGGTGGCAGGAATGGAGCTAGGTGTCTGGGCTTCTGGTCTGCGACCCTTCTCCTGGCCCCGCCCCTGGCCCTGCCCCGCCCCCTTCAGGGCTGGGCTTCCCCAGCTGGCGCAGACCAGGGTGGGAGGGGCTGGGAGGAGCAGGAGGGCATGCGCAGGCTCTACCTGTTGTCCAGAGCGGGGCGGGGGGGTTAGAAGTCCATGCTAAGGTGGGCCCGACTGGATGGTGGCGTATTCTACAATGTCTCCAGACCCTGGCAGGGTGGTCTGTGGCCCGGGCACAAGCTCCAAGGCTGAGGTGTCCAGCTCTGCATAGTAGATGTCCTCATCCTTGCAGCCAGAACCCTGGGAATAAGGCGGAGGAAGAGACGGCAGGACAGGGAGCCATGGTGGGGAGGGTTAGGTGGGCCAGGGAATTCCCATGAGGTGGCAGGTTGGGTGTGCAGGGAGAAACGGGGTGGGGAGGGTGAGGGAGAAAGAGATCAGAAAAACAACTCATCCGTGATGACAGAGGAAGCAAAGCTTTTAGAAGAGGCGTTCACAAGATTGTGCTGTGAGCCTGGCACTGGTGGGTCACGCCTGTAATCCCAGCTGCTCAGGAGGCTGCTCAGGATCTAAGGATTGCAGTTGGAAGGCAGCCCAGACAGGAAAGGCTGGAGACTCTGGTCTCCAACCAGCTACTCAGAAAAATGCCAGAAGTGGTGCTGAGGCTCAAGTGGCAGAGTGCTAGCCTTGAGCAAAAGAAGCTCAGGGTCAACTCCCAGGTCCTGAGTTCAAGCCCCAGGACTTGAAAAAAAAATTGCCATGAGGTCTCTGAAGGTGTCACGCGGTATCTGTGCTCGGCACGGCCATCTCTCCCCGTAGGCCGGGGAGACAGAGGCCAGGCAGGCCCCACTTCTGGCCCTGCTGGGGCTGAGAGAGGGAGGCTCTCAGTTCATAGCAGGAAGAGACAGGTGAGGAGAGGTTGTGCCAGGCCGGGCCACCGCTGTTTCTGTTGCAGAGTGGAGCGAGGCGTGAGGGCCGGATGAGGAATGCGAGGCTGCGTGGGGACCAGACGCGCTGCCTTCCTGTTGGAGCTGTTACTTGTTGGCAGATCGTCCAACCCATCCGAGCCTCATTTTTCATGTGTAATGTGGGGAAATGAAATTGATGAGCGGTTTATCACCTTTGTGAGAGCACAGGCCTCCTCCCCCGCCGGGGTCCCTGAGAGCGCTACGCGATGTGAGCTTCTGGCGTGATTTGGAAATTTGTGTGTGTGTGTACATGCACGTGCATGCACGCAGTACTGGGGCTGGAACTCAGGGCTTTGCATTCTTGCCTGACTTTTTCCATTCAAGGTTAGTGTTCTACCACTGGAACCACAGTTACAATTCTGTGTGTGTGTGTGTGTGTGTGTGGTTTATTAGAGATAAAAGATTCTCATGGACTTTCCTGCCTGGGCTGGCTTTGAATGAGGATCTTCAGATCTCAGCTTCCTGAATAGCTAGGACTGCAGGTGGGAGCCACTGGCGCCCAGCTAGCACTTCTGATAACGGTACCGTGGCTATGTCCGTTTCTCCTCCAGTAAAATGTGAGGGTGGCTTGGTGACCAGGAGCCCTTCCAGATCCACCTCTTCCTCCTCTCATCTCCAGGGCTCCGTGCTAGTGTTTAGGCAGACAGACGGATGTCCTGTTCACAGAGCAGGGCTGAAGGAGAGCAGGCCAGGAGGGCAGGAGGTCTGGGGAAGACGTGGGCTTTGGGCAGGCGTGGGCCCTCTGAGCTGGCCCTAGCGGGCGCATGCTCGCCACTGCATTGTCAGCAGGCAAGGCTGAGTGTCCTGATTTCTCTTGTCCTCCATCAACGCCGGCGCGTGCCCATCAGTGGAGGTCAGGGGCTCGTGGCAGGGCTAAGATTAGCCCAATTGACTCCTGACTGCTCACACCTAAGTCACACTCTCACACCTCGCATCTCCACCTTTGGGCCTCCAGGGCCTGCCTGGGGCAGGGGTGAGGGGGACACCTCTTCAGAAGGAAGAAGCCCAGGACAGGAAGCTGCCCGAGACAGAAGGGAGAGGAAGGGACTGGACAGGAAGGAGGTTGGGGTCCTCACCCATGGCCTGGAGGTGGCTGTGGGGTAGGGAAAGTAGGGGGGGAAGGGGGAGGGGATAGGCAAGCAGGGGTGTGTGTGAGGGTGGAGGGCCGCCTCGCCGTGTGCCATCCTCATGGCCGTCGGAGCAGGAAACACTGACTCCTTTGCAGCCACGGTTGCAGGTGGCTGCCAGGTGGAGATGGAGATTGGACTCAGGGACCATGGCTCATGCACACACCGGCGTATGAGGCGGGACACAGCAGACCCCCTCCTCTCCTGCCGCATCATGGCCAGGGTGCCTGGAGGGGGGTGTCAGAGGTGTGGCCGGCAGTGTCCTGGGACAGCTGTGTCTGAGTTCACCACCAGGGCATCAGCAGGGCACCCTTGGTTCTGATGACCTAAGTGAGGTCTGGGCATTGGGGGCAGCGGGGAGGGGGCAGCCATGGCTTGGGAGCATCTCGGTGGGGAGAGGGGTGTTCTGCAGCTCGTGCCCCAGGCTGTGGGCCGCACGGTGAACCCAGGCACACTGCCATGGGCCTTGACAAAATCCGTCCCAGAGATGACCAGCCTGCAGTGACCCGAGACTGGCTGGCAGACACACGGGGAGGGGCCTGAGGGGAAAACAGGTACAGCAGGGGAAATCGAGTCCTGACTTACTGCCTGCCAGTGAGGGGGACCCCATCTCGAAGGTAAGCGGGGCACAGCGCACCCCTGGCCTGTCTGATGAAGACTTCAGGGATGGTGGTCTGGGAGAAGGTACGGGAGGGGTTGGCTCTGGGGACAGCAAGGCGGGCAGTAATGATGTATGGGGGCAGGGGTGGGGGAGGGAGGGCTGGCTATTGGGAAATCATGCATAGGAATGAATGAGCTCTGAGAACCATCAGCCGTGAAGGTTCTGTGTGCGAGCTAGCACCTTCTGGGAGCTTCCATCTGCTGCAGAGGAGCAGACAGGTCATGAGAGTATGGGTGGGTGGGTGGGGGAGTCATGAGAACCCCAGAGCTCAGGCAGCAGGCTTGCTGTGTGAAGGGCCCTGGAACCGAGGTGGGGTGAGTATGTAGAGATCTCCAAGGCTGTGTCCTCAGAGCAGGCAGCGTGGCCCACCCCCTTCCCTAGTAAGAGCTCCCCGCCATGGGCTAGCAGATACCACCAGCCCACCTAAGTTGGATTATGTAATTTCCTTCCTTCCTTCCTTCCTTCCTTCCTTCCTTCCTTCCTTCCTTCCTTCCTTCCTTCCTTCCTTCCTTCCTTCCTTCCCTCCCTCCCTCCCTCCCTCCCTCCCTCCCTCTCTCTCTTCTTTCTTTCTTTCTCTCTCTCTCTCTCTCTTTCTTTTTTTGGTGGTACTTAGGTTTGAAAGCGGAGCCTCACACTTGCTAGTCTGGTGCTCTGCCACTTGAGCCATGCCTCCAGCCTTGCTTTATGCTGGTTATTTTGGAAACAGAGTTCAGTAGACTTTTTGACCTGGGTTGGTCTTACACCATAATCCTCCAGACCTCAGCCTCCAGAGTAGCTTACAGGGAGGCCTGAGTTAACATCAGAGCTTCAGAACTCTACCCCTCCAATGGCTATTCAAGCAGGCCTGAGCTCACAATGCTGAGAGGCTGCCAAGCCTCTCTCCTCAGAGGTAAGGCCATGCCTCTCTTCCCTCCACTCCTGGATCTTCTGAGGTCTCTCTAGGATCTAGTCTCCATCCACCCAGCTCTGCAAACGCATGCATCCTCCAAGCCCGGGAACCTCAGCAGGCACAGGAGTGCATGCAGTGTGGGCCTGGTTTACGCACAAGGCCCGGACCCTGTCAGGCTGAGGCACGGAGACTGGTCAGGCTTGCAGGTGCTGGTCCTCCCAGCTCCCCACAGCCTGCTCAGCCCCAGAACTCCACCTTGGAGAAGGTGCAAGCTCCCTGCTTGTTGAGAATTGATGACAGCATCAATAATGCCACTTGTATACAAGCTGCACGGACAACAAACCGGAGTACTGGGGATAAATCCTTGGCTGGCCCAGTAATTGCTCTGTAAGCCAAAAGGAATTACACTTCTTTTGATCATAGCAGTGGGGCCTCCCCAGGGCGCTGGGGGACCTGCACACACCACCCGCTGGCCCTTCTCACAAGCACCTATCCATCCAGACGCCTCATCACAGGCCCTGGGACTCACGCTGGACCCCTGGGAGGACACACTCTCCCCATCGCCCGGCCCCTCCTGCCCAACGCTGGTGGGTGGGGGTGGCGCCCTCTACTGGTTGTCCCAAAAGGCAAATAAACTCATCCAGCCCAACTCGGGCAGAGTGGGGGAGGAGGGCTGGCGGTCTGGGATCCGAGCTGTGGGCTGGGGTCTGGTGTGCCCACATGGAAGGAGGAGTGGGCAGAAGGGCCTGTGGGTGGGAGCTGACCTCGAGCTGGGGCTGCCAGGCCCCTCCTGGGTCCCCAGGGAGGGCTGTGCATGCCCAGCCGTGGGAGCAGCGGTCAGACAGCAAGACGGAGACGCCAGCGGTGGGGATTAGCGCCCCTGCAGCTGTCCTGCAGCTCACGGCGATTTTTATGCTCAGCTTGGACCTGCTCCACACAGGATCCACTGGAGTCTCCCATGAAGTTCCAAATCGCTAACTTCCGCCGTCTTCTCCCTCTGTGCTTCAATCCCCCCCCCCCCCCCAAGCCCCTGCCCCTTCACCCTCCTGACGGGAGGCGGCTCGTGACTGGGCGGCGAAGGAGAGCATCATTGCCTACATCCTGGCAGGGACCTGGCTTTCTCTCTCCATCCTGAGCTTGCTGGGGTCTGGTGGCTCACGCCTGTCATCCTAGCTACTCAGGAGGCTGAGTTCTGAGGACCAGGGTTGGAAGCCAGCCTGGGCAGGAAAGACTGTGAGATTCTTATGGCCAATGAATCACTAAAAAGCCAGAAGAGGAGGTGTGGCTCAAGTGGGAAAGTACCAGCTCTGAATGAAAAAAAAAAAAAAGAAAAGAAAAGAAAATTTTCCCGAGCCTCAGTTTCCCCCTGTATCCAACGAGCAATCACAGGGCTCACAGCTTAGATTGCTGTGAGGTTGACATGTTTGAAAAGTGGCCGGGGCTCTGCTCCTTCGTGGGAGCTGGCAGGCCACGCGGTGCACGCCGGGCTGCGGCACACTCTCTGGTGGTGAGGATAATGGTACCCAGTGGACCAGCTGCTGTCTGGGGAGGGGGTTCCCATGTCTCCCCCTCCCTGGAGGTTCGGCTCACATCCAGGAGTGACCAGCGAATGGCCCTTCCCTCCTCCCACCCCTGCGTTGTATCAGAAGGTGTAGGCCCAGCACCCAGGGACGGAACGCCACCTCCTTGAGCAGGATCTGGCATCTACAGTGGGCCTTTGCTGGCACTTCCAGCCAAGAGGGAGGATGGACGTGCAGGGGAGACAAAGGCCTGACTCTCCCTCGGGTGCCAGGAGAGAGGGTATGATCATTGGGCCCAGGCGCTCTGGCCTGGGACTTGGGGCTGGCACCGTGTGGTTCCATCCCCAGCTCCCGAGTCTGCTGAAAGGGGCCGGGGTGTGCACAGAGGCTGCAGCCATTCTAGTGGGTGCTGGCCCTCTCCACAGCCACCGTGCAGCCAGCGCTGGCTTCAGGTAGAACTTGGCGTGTCTGGGGATTGGGGTGCCGGCTGCAGAGCTGGGGGCGCGTCAGGCTGGGCTCCGTCTCTTTGGAAGGCCCACCTCCCCGCTTGTCTGTCCAGTGTTCAGCACCCCTTTTTGCCCAGTGCCGCAGGACCCAGGCTTCTTTCTCGAGTGAGCCTCCCACATCCCTCCTTTCCCCCCACCGTCCCCTTTCCTTTCTAGTCAATAGGGGAGCCACTGTTTTCAGGGTTCAGTCATCCTTACCAAGGGCTGGTAGGCAGGGGTGACCCGCAGGTCATAGTACGGAGGGAGTAGGGGTGCCAGCTGTAATTCTTCTTCCTGCTGTGAAGGCCGCTGGGACTCCAGGTGAAGGATCTAGAAGAGCAGGAGAGAACACTGCACAGGCCTCTTTCTCCATGCCGGCTCACACAATGGCCGGGGGGGCCCTAACGCGTACCCTGAGCCTGCAGCATTGCAGCCTCTGCCTGGAAACAGCCCAGAGCTAGATACTTCATGGAGGCTCATTGAACACTTAAAGAACAAACAAACAACACCCCCCAAAACAACAAAAAAAATACAAATGGAATAAAGGAGCCAGGCACCAGTGGCTTAAGCTTGCAATCCTAGCTACTCTTGGAAGCCAGCCCAGGAAGGCCCTGAGTTCGAGGCCCAGTACTGGCACAAAATCAAACCAAAACAAAAATGAATGAGTGGTAGGGGAAGGGGGCTCCCTCCCTATGCCCCAGGGTCCTAGGTAGGAAGAGTTCCAGTTTGGCACCTGGCAAGATGAAGGCAGGGGAAAGGCCGGTATCTGTCCGTGTGGGGTCTGCCCACGGGTGTGCGTCCTCTTCGGGGCTGTCTTCTATTTTATCCTCCCACCCCCAACTTAGACATTCGGTTCTCTGCTGTCCCAGGCCCACCTGGATGTCCACAGGCGCCAGTTGACTCTGCCTGTTGGGAAAAGGCTCCAGCTTCTGGGAGGGAGACAGGTCTGTCCTGGAGGAAAAGAGCAAGGGTGAGCTCACCGCATTGGGCTCGCTCTGTGGGACACCTGCCTGTCGCTCTGAGAGGCGCCAGGCCTCTGTGGCCAGGGCTGGGGGTGCGGTGGGTTATCTGGATGGCGGGTGAGATGCTGAGGGTGGTCTGGCAGTCTTTCCTGGGTATCTCAGCCCATCCGGTAAAACTCCCAGATTTCTGAGAAATAAAGAGGCTGGCATCCAGGGCCCCGGGAATGAGACCAGGGGTAAAACAGTGGAGATGCAAAACTAAAACCTCACCCATTTCTGTAAATAATATGCAGTGCGATATTTCAAAATGAAAATGAATGCAAAAATCCATGATGAACGGAACATTTTAACTAAAGACAGGATCGGTAATAGAGGCATGCTGAGCCGTAGCGGAGCTCAAGGCAAAAGGAAAAAATAAAATCAGTCATTCTACTCCTTGCTTTAGTTAAAATGTGCTTTTGTTCATCATGGAGTTCTCTTCACTTTTTTTTTAATTAGGAAAAAAATTGTCTCTCATGCCTATAATCTGGAGATCAGAGGATTGAGATTTAAGGCCAGCCTGGGCAGAAAAGTCTGAGAGACTCTTCTTTCCACAATTGTCAGCAAAATGTTGAGCCAGAGGCATGGCTCAAGTTGTAGTTCAAGGCCATGAGTTCAAACCCCAATACTACCATCACCACCATGTGGTGGCACATGACTGTAATCCCAGCAATTGGAAGGCTAAAGTGAGGAGGATCACATGAGGCCAGGAGTTCAAGGCCAACTTGGGCAACATAGCGAGACCTTGTCGCAAAGAATAAAATACAATAAAACATTACTCACAGAAGTCATCTATAAGTAGATGCCATCTCTGCATGGAAGAACGTGAAGCAGGGCCTATTATTGAGGCTCTTTGGGCAGTGTTTTGGGACATCTATAAATCATGGATTATAATTGCACATCTACTTCTTCTAGCCGTGGAGGGTATAACACATCTCTGTGCTGGGCTTGAAGTCTTCCTGCCCAAAGTCAGACACCTCTGGCCCGCAGGTGGAAGGGAACCGAACCGCTGAGGGGCCCCGAGTGCCAGGTGCGGGACGTGAGGGAGCTGTGGGCAGAGGCGCAGCCTGGCCGCCACTCACCCGTCACTGTCCACCGCTAGCTGGCTCTTCTGCTGCTGGCAACACAGGAAGAAGACAGCCAGAGCCACACCGAGGATGAGCAGAACGGCCACGGTGCCTCCCAGGAGCCTGGCTGTGCTCCCCAGGCCCCCTTGGTGGAGGGGCTTTTCTGGAATAGAGAGGGGGGGGGGTGTGTGCCTGAGAGGGGGAGAGTCAGCCAGGCAGGTCAACAGTGCTCCGAGGACACTCGGGGCAGGAGGGACTGGCTGGCCCCAGAGCGGACAGAGCCCTGGCGCCCAGGACTCGAACCACAGACCTGGCTGTGATGTGGGATCTGGGTCATGGAGGTGGGGTGTGAGGGTGGGTGGGGTGGGCAAGCTGAGAGTGTTTGGAGATGGAGCTTCCCGGCCCCCCCCCCCCTTCATCCTCCTGTTTCTGGCCCTGCAGGGAAAATCCCTGTTGAGTTCAATTTCCTTCCCCTCCCCACCCAATTAAACAAGCAAATGTGCTAATTGGAGCTTTGCCCTCCTGGCTCTGAAGAGGAAGAGGAGCAGGAAGGGAAGAAGGGAGTTGTGAGGTTGGAGGGGAAGGGGGCACCTTGGGGACTCCCAGGTGAAACGAAGTCTCTTCTGTAAGCCCTAGAAGCTGCAGCTTATGAGAGGGAGCTCTGCCTCTTGGTCCCCTGGGAAGGAAGTGGGGGTGGGGAGGGAGGAGGGGGCAGCACCAAGCAAGCTGTTCTAGGTTGGAGCAAGCACTCAACCTCTCTGAGCCTCAGAATGAAAAGGGCCCTGGAGGTTTGGTAGCGTTTGTGGAGCTGATTCTGTCTGGGCTGAGCCATCCATCCATCTCGGGGCCAGGGGCTTACAGGTCTCTGGGCATGGTGTGTAATGCCATGGAGGGTGGGAAGCTGTTTGTGTCCCTCCCTCTGTGGGGCTCCATTCCCCACCTCTGTTCTTTCCAGTGCTCAGAGAGGAAGGACTGAAGAGAGAATCACACACACACACACACACACACACACACACACACACACACACACACACACACACACTCCTGCTGGCTTCCTCCCTGCCAATGTATTATGTGTAATTAAGCATGGGGGGGACCTGAATAGAGATGCTAAATTGTGGTTTGCAATACACATCATGTAGCCAATTTTCCTAAAGTGGTTTGACAAACACTTGCATCCCTTCCCCCCCCCCCGCCCCCCCCCCCTCCGACTCCATTTCAATATCATGAAGGAAGGGGCATCTGGCAGGGGCCCCATACAGCCCATCTCCTTCACCCCTCTGGACAAAGGCTGTGGTCCAGCGTCCTTCCATCTGTCCACAGCCACTGGAACTAACAGACCAAGGGGGGCGGGGGAGTGGTGTCTTTTGGAAGGCAGCTCTGGGTAAGAATTACAGGTTCCAGGGCTGGGCTCTCTGTCTCTGTCTCTATGTGTGTGTGTGTGTGTGTGTGTGTGTGTGTGTGTGAGTGAGAGAGAGAGAGAGAGAGAGAGAGAGAGAGAGAGAGGGACTTAGATGTCCCAACATCAAATCTTTTGTTCCCAGACCTACCTCTTTGGCAAGGAAACTACCTTGGTTAAAGAAAACCCTTCTCCCCTTTTCTCTAACCCCTGGCATCTTTGCACCTGCGTTTTTCTTCTGTGCCTTCATCCCTCTTGCTCTGCTCCCCGGGCCTCCCTCTCTGCTATAGAGCAGCACCTGTGGCGTCGGGGTAGGCAGCGGTGGGAGTTGCAGGTGCAGATCTAGCGCCTGCCTCTGATCCCGTGAGATTTCCCAGCAGCTCCTACATCCCAAATAGCACACATGTCCGGGGCTGCCTCAGTGAGCTAGGCTGTGGCCACAGCCAGCCAGCCCCCCGGCCTCCAGTCGGCCTGGGCACTTGCAGCTTTTCCTCTTGCTTGGGTGATGCAGGAAACACTCTCTCTTGGGAGGGCCTCTCTCCCTCCCCCCCTGCCAGGTGATCCAGCCTCCCGGTGTTGTTGAACACGCTTCCCTTCCGGCCTCCTGCACTGCGATGGCTCTCCTCCTCTCTGGGACTCTCCTTTGTCCCTGGACTGTGGGTGCCTCTCTGTGTGACTCGTTTGGCACAGCCATCCTGGGCAGGAAGGGCTTGCCCAGGGTGCTCGGTGAACCTGGCGGCCAGCCCTGGCCACTCCAACCTCACCTTCCACCAGGAGGCGCTCTCACCTAGAGGCCTCAGGCTGTTTTCCTGAACATGACCCAAGGATGTATGTCCCCTTTCTATGGGTCCAGCTGAGGGAGGCTGGCATTTCCAAGGGGCTGAGTGGGTGTGGCCGTGGGGAAGCCTACAATGCCCTCTCTGGCTTACGAAGTCCAGGGTTTCTTTTTCCTACTATAACCAGCCCAGCGTGGCTGGCCTGCCCCATAAGAGCCCACAGGAGGGAGAAGATGAATCAGAACCAAGAGTTGGGGTCTCAGCCCTGCCCTGACTCCATGCTGCCAGGGGTCCTCTCTCTGGGGCTGACCCCTTACCCCCTCAGGGATTCTGGGTCTACTTGTCAAGGGAGAGCCTTTTGCCTTCCTTAAATTGAAAACAAGAGTATGTGGTAGATTAGCTGGGCACTGGCAGCTCAGGCCTTTAATCCTAACCACTCAGGAGGCTGAGATCTGAGGATTTGGGGTTGAAGCCAGTCCAAGCAGAAAAGCCTTATCTCCAGTCAACCGGTAAAAAGCTGAAAGTACAGCTGTGGCTTGTGTGGTAGAATGCCAGCCTACCTTCAGAAAAAAAACAACAAAAAAACAACTAAGAGACAAGTGGTGCTGTACTCCAAGTGGTAGAGCACTAGGCTTGAGCTCAGAGACAGCATCCAGGCCCAGAATTCAAGCCCCATGACCAAGACACACAGACACAGACACACAGATACACAGACACAAAGACACACACACATACACACACACACACACACACACACACACACACACACACACACGCACACACGGAAGAGACAGTGCTTAAGCCCTGAGTTCAAGCCCCACTCCTGGAACACACAAATGCACATGTGTGTGCATGCATGCACACACACACACACACAGGAGGAGGAAATGTTAGCCTCCAGTCTGTGGCATGCCAGGCTCTGTGCCAGGGGCCTTGGCCGAACTGGGGTCGTTTGGATCTTCATAACATATCTGCAAAGTTAGATAATGCTATTCTTCATGAGCAAACTTAGGCTCAGGAAGGTGAAGTAATTTGCCCAAGGTCCCTCAGCTGACCAGTGGCCCAGGGGATGCTGGGACTCAGGCATGTGTGGCGTTGCCTGGCTTGAGTTGGGAGGCTTTGTAGAGGCCCTGGACTCTCACTGGGTACCGCCATCCTCAGATGGTCCCTCTGCAGACACTACAGGGCTACCTAGTCTCCCTGCCCCAAGCGGGGCCCCTGGTTGCTTTGTCTCTGAGCCCCCCCCCCTTGACAGCTGTGAGGAGGGGGCCTGGCCAGGGCCCCAGCTGGAGCTCTGGCATGGAGCCCCCAGACGCTCTCTGCTTACACCGTGACCAATCTGTTTTCCCGGGCCTAGTCCACAGCTTTAGCGAAGGCCTTGTCACCTGCAGGCAGCTGGGCTTGGCTGGGCTGGGGCTGGAGCCTGGTGCCCGAGAGAGCTGGGGCTACACCCCGTCTGTGCATGGGCATCACGCCTGTGTGTGGCTCTGTGTCCCTAATTCTGAGAAGGCTCAGCTGTCTAGAGACTGCCACAGCTAGACTTGGGTTTCGGTGACTTTATTTGTACCAGGGCTTGAACTCGGCAGGGCCTGGCTGCTGTCTGTCCCTTAGCTTATTCACTCAAGGCTGGTGTTCTACCACTCGAACAACAGCTCCACTTTGGGCTTTTATGGTGGCTAATTAAAGAGGCTCACAGATTTTTCTTGCCCGGGCTGATTTCAAGCCTTGATCTTTAGATCTCAGCCTCCTGAGTAGCTAAGATTATAGGCCTGCGCCACTGTGCCGGGCTGACTTAGTATGAGGTCTTGCTACGTTGCTGAGGCTGATCGTGAAGTCACGGATCACGTGATCCTCTTGCGGCAGCCTGCATTACAGGCATGCCCCTTGGCTCAGGGTTGGCCGTTCGAGTCTTTTTTTTTCCCTCACACATCAATGGGCCTGATCTCCTCCCGACTGCTTCTCTCCCCTGGCGATCATGACAACACCCCTGGGTGTGCCCATCTCAGATGAAGTGAACCCCCCCATTAGGTAGCACCACAGGCCTGGGTGTGCGGATGAGAGGGCTGCTAACCAGGGCCAGCTAGGATCCTGGCTCTCCCAGAGGCCTACCTTCCCAGCCCCCCGGAAATGGGAATCACTTGTACCTGTCACATGACATGGAGGTGGAGGTGAGGGGTGTTAGAGTCCCCAGCACAAAGCCCAAAGCCCTGCCTGCCATCAGTGTTGGTGGTATTTCTGTGTGGGTTTAGGAGGGGGTCAGGATGCCCCAGTGTGTGTGTGTGTGTGTGTGTGTGTGTGAGAGAGAGAGAGAGAGAGAGAGATTCAGAGGTGCCCTCTTTGGGGAGGGTTGAGGAGCATCTCCCTTTCCACTTTGCTCATGATATACTGTCCATCTGGAATGTTCTCCTCCCCCCCCCCCCCCGGCCCCTTCCCACCTTGAGTTGTCATTAGGTAGGAGGAGGGGGCTCTGAGCGGAGCCTCTCCTGGGTCAGGCCCAGCTGGAGGGCGTTAGTGGGATTTCATGCACATTCCATCTCCCTGTGGAGACCCTGTCCAGCAGGGACCTGACCCCCCAGCCCTCTTAGACAGAGGTGGGGGAGCCAGGGCCGGTTGGGGGAGGGCCCAGGGCCCGGGGAAGCCATTGTTCTGTCACATTTCCATCCCTCACCCTGCCAGGCACCCAGTTTCTCTCACAAGCCGCCACCTTGAGTGATGGAAGTGCCAGGCAGCCGACCCTGGGAACCCAGGCTGGAAAGGCTCCGGCGCAGTGGGAAGGCTGACAGCGGGCTCCCCAGGGGCTGCTTTGGAGGAGCGGGTGATAGGATACTAAGGTTTGAACTCCAGGTCTCGAAACTTGTGAGGCTGGCGCTCTACCACTTGAGCCATGTCCCCAGCCTCGTTTGCTTCAGCTTGTTTTTTTTTTTTCAAATAGAGTCTTGCCATTTTGGAGGGGGGCGGGCAGAGTGCTGAACTATGATCCTCCTGTGTAGCTGGGATTTCAGACGCATCCCACCATACCCACATTTCTTGTTGAGATGAAGTCTGACTAAGTTTTGGCCCCTGTGGACCTTGAAATATAATCCTCCTGAGCTGTTATCTCCTGAGTAGCTAGGATTACAGGTGTGAGCCCCCAGCTCCGCTCAGCTAATCTGGTGGCTTTGAGTGGTTCTAGCTTAGTGGGGTCTTCTATATCCAAGGCATGTCTTCCTGGCCAGTATGGCTAAAACAAAAAGGATGGCTGATACCAAGAATAGGTAACACGGCAGAGCCATGGGAACGCTCGGGTGCCGCTGGCGGAGTCTCTGTCAGCCCTACCCCTTTAGAAAACCGCATCTACAGCCCTAATTCTACCCTGGGGTAGGTACACACGGGAGTGAGTGGGGTGGGCCCCTGTACCAGTGCTTGTAGCAACTTGATTTATAATTGTCCAAATTGGACACAAGTCATATATTCCTTGCTGACAGCATGAATGTATTGTGGCCCGTTCCCACACCAGATCACGCTCAGGGGAGCGTGGTTGTACGATACAGGAGCCTGTTAAGGTAAAGGCACTGGACACTCAGGTACATGTGATATGCAGATTCTATTTCTTTGGATTCTAGCATGAGGGTGTGGCTGGTGGAGTTGGGGAGGGTGAGGGAGCCCGTCTTAATCTGGGGGGTGGGGTGACATCTGTATACACACAGGACTGGGCCCTGGAGCTCTGCATACTTCACCGTTGGTAAGGCATCACTTAATTAAAAATGTTAAAAAAAAAGAGCTTAACAAACTACTAAAACCTTACATGGAATCTTGATTAGTTGAACAGACCCACGTTGAGGCCTGTCTTCTTGCTTTCTGCTTTAAGGAGTTCTGGGACCTTTCTCTCTCTCTCTTTCCTTCCTTCCTTCCTTCCTTCCTTCCTTCCTTCCTTCCTTCCTTCCTTCCTTCCTTCCTTCCTTCCTTCCTTCCTTCCTTCCTTCCTTCCTTCCTTCCTTTCTTTCTTTCCTTACTATCTTTCCTGTGCTGTGTTATCAAACTCAGAGCCCCATCCATGCTGGGCAAATGTTCTACCATGGGACCTTGGAGATTTCTGCCCATGCCACTTTGGAGGCTGCACTAAGCATTTTTGTTGTGGAGCAAACAGGGCCTCATATCCTTCAGCTGGCCCTAGGCCCCATGCACGAGGGTGGTCCTGTGTGGGTTCCCAGCCAGGACCCTGCTCTGAGAGACACACCCCAGCCCCTCCTGTATCCCTCTACCCAGCTGGGGGTGATGTCCAGTGTGCAGATCAGGAAAAAAAAACCCAAAGAGGGTGGTGGTCTCTACATAAGTTGGAAGGCACAGAGCTAGAGTCTTACCTAGGATTTGGCAAGTGTCCTAATACCTGATAGCATTTCCCTGGCAGGTTCTGATTCCCTGCCTGGGGCAGATTATGCAGTAGTGAACATTGCAGTAAAGAAAAAATACTATTCTCACCAAACTTGTCTGAGCACTCGTTCTGTTCCAGGCACTGTGTTGACTATTTGACAAGAAGATTATTTTCTTGTAATCCGTATAGCAACTGCCTGTGGTAGGTGCCATTCTTATCTGTCTTTCTAACAGCAAGTACTATCTCTGAGGCATCTGTAGCCACCCCAGCAAACTGTTCACATAGATTGAGAAATGAAGCTCTGGGAAGGCAAGCACTTCCCCCAAGGTCCATGTGGCTCGTGAACAGTGACGAGGGATCGAATCACGGTCAGTCTGACCCTCCAGCCCTGTGTCTTTCCTTTCACACTGCTTCCAGGACATATTGGTGAGCTGATCATGGAAGAGCTTCTGAGGTACTGCAACAGCTCAAATGTTGACCCCAGTCATTGAGATAACACATAGCAAAGACACACAAAGATCCCCACACTGGGGGTAAGATAGGCAGTCCAAGTACGAGGGATGTTGATCAATTTAGGCCAAGCACACAAGAAAAGATTCAGAGGTTTACTTGCCTATCGAAACATCCATCAGTCTATCCATCCATCTGTCCATCCACCCACCCACCTACCCATCCCTCTTTATCCAGGGCTGTAACCACTAGGACTGAGTCCCACTGCCAACCCCATGAAGTCTAAGAGTTGGTTGTGCCCACTACGTAAGAGTAGCAAGGCCAAGGTTAAAGTGTTCACTCCTGAACTCTCATCCTCTACAGGTCAGACTAGTTTTCAAAAACAGTATTTTATCTCAACTCCTTTGGAATGAGAGGGAAATGGTAATTCCCCCCTTCCCCCATGAACACCTGGAATAACTGGAACTTTCAAAAAATAGATTTGATTTTCTATTTCACAGTGTGGGCCCAGGAAGGCACAGCGTGCCCTCCCGCACCGTCAGCCATCTCTACCAGAGTGGTGCATTTGTTATACTGCATGAACTCACCCAGAGGCATCATTACCTCCTGTAGCTCAGAGGTGACTGGGACTGCGATGCTGGCTGAGCGCTCATTCGCTCTCGAGATCGTGTTTCCCCACAGCTATTGACCAAGGGGGCCAAGACTTGAACTCATCTTCACCTGACTCCAAAGAGCAGCATCTTGGCAAAGTGGTTTGTTGACCAGTGACCATCCTCCAATAGCTGACGATGCTGCACCAGGCTCACACAGGAGTTCTCCTGCCTGGGCTTTTAGCTCAGCGTCTAATTCTCCCTTTAGGCAGATTCCCAGGAATGGTGGAAACCACGGTGGAAACCTGCTTCCTGAAGCTCACAGGTGAGGCTTCAGGATGAGTGTCTCGGGGAGGCCTGGCCCACGGGGGAGGCCTGCATCACGCAGGCTCTCACGTCTTGGAGGTGGAGATGAAGATGATTAATGACCGATGATGGCAACAAGAAAGAGCGGAGCTGGCACTTAAGCCTCACGTGGAGCCATTCACGGAATCACCGATACCCACAAGAGGCGGAGTTTGTCTCAGGACCCGCCTCTTCCTCATGATTGACACCTGGAGCAGCCCTGACTCCACCCCCGACTTGGCTGCTCATCTTTTAGAATCTCCTGGGAAGCTTATTAACAAGTCCCAGCCCCGGAGGCTCTGCCCTACTTGCCTGGGTCTGGGGCCTGTTGTTTTCAATCCTCGGGGATCCGGGTGTTATTCTGGGCCAAGTTCTCTGAGCTCAGGGGGTGTCGATGCCCTGATGCTAGCTCTCGAGCCCAGCTCAGCCATCCCGGTGCCTTTCCCAGCCTAGAGCTCAGTGTGCACTTGGCCATGGAGCCAGACATGACACCGGTATGGTGTGCGTGCATGTGCACGCGGCTGCAAGGGAGCGGTGGTTGTCCGTGGCTGCCTAGGAGTTGGTGGTAGCGATGGGGAGAGCCAGTAGCAGCTGTAGAGGAGGACCTAGCCTGGCTGTCTTTAAAGGGAAATAGGGCCTGGGGCCACAGGAGCCAGCACCCAGGAGCCGAGGGGCAGGTGCACAGTGTTCCTCCACCCTAGGAGGTTCCCCACCCTCTCCCAGATCCCCTCCTTCCTCCTGCTGCCCTGTCTTGCCCTTGAACATGGTTGGCACACGCTTTCTAAGGTGGGTTGGGGGCAAATGGCAAGCTTTTTCTGAAGACGTTAGTTCTCCATGTGCTAGACTAATGTAAGGGGCTAAAGTCTCTGCCTGGAGTCCATTGAACCTGGAGATCTCTTATACATCCTTCAAGGCCCAGGTGGAAGATGACCTCAAATCCTCCTGAACAAAGTTAGCCACTCCTGTCTTGTATTTCCACAGTGTTCACATGCGGCTCTGCATAGCCTGTGGACAGGCTGACACTACCAGTATGTGAAGCTGGGGTCCCTGGGGTCCTTGGGTCACTCAAAGTGTGACCTAGGTGAATGAATGCACGTGAATGAATGAGTCCTTCTACTCACTGAGTCCACCCTCTTTACCATCTTGCAGTCAGGAGCAGGTGGGGTTAAGGGGATGGAGGGAGCAGAGTCGGCAGTCTCCAGGTATCTGAGAACGAGGCCTAGCAGTCGGGAAGGGGCAATGGCAGGCCGCAGGGAGGATGGGCGTGGCCACTCGGGCAGGCCACCTCCAGGCAGGCAGTCTGGCTTTGGCTCCTCAGCTCTACTGAGGGCGGGGCGGGGCAGGGCAAGGGCTGGGATTTGGGTAGAAGGAACTATCACCTAACTAGTAGAAAGTTCTTTCTAAGCCAGACACAATAGGAGTTAAGAGTGGTAGCTGGGCGCCGGAGGCTCATGCCTGTTATCCTCAGGAGGCTGAGATCTGAAGACTGCGGTTTGAAGCCAGCCTGGGCTGAAAAGTCTTTATCTCCAACAAATTACTCAGAAAAAGCTGGAAGTGGTGTGTGGCTCAAGCAATACCCTTGAGCACAAAGAGGCTCAGGGATAGCACTCAGGCCCTGACTTTAAGCCCCAGGACTGGCAAAAGAAAAAAAAAGAAAACAATCACTGGACTCTGGTATCCTGTGGCCAAGGCCTGGGTTGGTTTCTCTGGCACAGAGCTCCTCCCAGAGAGGTGGTGCTTGGCATTCACTGGCTTGCCCTCCTTCAGCACAGCCAGAGAAAGTCTTGGCTAATTTGCCGGAACGCTCTAGTTAAATGCCAATTAGGACGCTCTGTCCACTGCTCTCTTCCAATATATTAATAACGTAATTAAGCATTTATTGCCTGTGCAAATTAAAAATTAACTTAAACAGACAGCCTGAAAAACCAAGGAAGTGACCACTCAAGCAACCTATTTGCATCGCATTCGAAGATCGGCATCGGAAGGCTGCCCTGTCCATGGTGGTCCCCCCTGTCCACGGAGAGGGGCCCAGCCAGCTGCCAACAGCTGCCGGCTTCTCCTCTACGCTGCATTCTGCCGGACCGTCCTGCCCTAATCCTAGGTGTGGAGGATGTGGCCTGGCCTACACACGGGCAGGACTTTGTGCTCAACAGCTACCGTGGCATCTGTCCCTCCCCCTCTCCCAGGGGTCCTTGGTGTGGGTTTCAGTGAAAAGAGATGCTACTGGCCAGGGGGCCCGGGGTGGGCAGTCCCCTCACCCCCTACCCCTCCCACCCAGGTCCAATTTGTCCTGCATTCCAGTCCAGGAGATGGGAAGCAGATGTTGCTGGCATGGGGAGGGGGAGGGAAGCAAGGAACACGGGGATCTTCCCCTCCCCACCCTTAACCGGGTCCTTGGGGAGAGATGGGGTTGTTTGGCTTGGACTGGCAGGAGATGGTCCGGGCAGGATGGATGTGAGGATAAAGCGCCTTTCTCTGGCCTTGGGACTCCACCCGGGCGGGCGGGCGTGACCCTGCTGGTTTTCTGTGCCAAGGAACCATGGGAGGAAACCGAGCAGAGCTTCAGGACACCTTGAGAGAGACTACGGGAGAGCAGGGGAGGGGCAGGAAGCAAGATCTGGGGACAAAGGACAATGCCGCTGAACAGTAATATTTATTGAAATAAATTCCAGGAAAGGAAACAGGATGCTTCCCACCCCCCCCTCCCCCCCCCCCCCCGCTGCTGTTGGTGAAGATGGCGTTGTCTGTTTTTGCTTTTTGGTGGTTTTTATTGTTTTTGTTTTGTCTTGTTTGTTTACCTGTATTTAAGAGGAGGGGCACAGAGGGGCATAGAAATGGAGGGACAAAGGGTGACCAAATGTAGCTGTGATACTCAGTAGACACTATGTTGAAAATGAACTGCACAACTGTGGCAGAGGAGAGGGAAAAACTGGCAAAGAGTAAAGGGGTGACACTGCCCAAAAGAAATATACTCTTTACCTGACGTATAAAATAGGAGCCCCTCCACACATCATCCTAATTTAGAAAAAGATGTGTGCAGCAGAGGCCTCTCCCTGGCTATGCCCCTCAGCCTCCTTTCTTGTTTTTGGTTTTGTGCCAGTATTAAGGCTTGAACGAAGGTCCTCACACTCTTGCTTGGCCTTTTCTACTCAAGGGTGGCTTTCTACTACTTGAGCTACAACTCCGCTTGGGCTTTTGGCTGGTTAATTGGAGATAAGAGTCTCCTGGATTTTTCTGCCCAGGTGGGTTTTGGACCACAATTCCTTCTTGGATCTCAGCCTCTCGAGTATTTAGGATTGCGGGAGTGAGCCACTGGTGTCAGGGTCAGACCGCCTTTCCCCGAGGGGCCCTACATCAGCCCAGGCTCCATCCACAGCCCACAGTCTTCCCATTCATTGGGACATTTGTCCACAGCCGTCTGCAGCTTTATTCCCCCACCCCTACCTTGGTAATAAGAGGCAGTTGGGTTTGTTTTAAACATTTTATTTATAAAAAAGTACATTTTTTTTCCTCAGTACATTTTTCAACCCATCATTTTTTTTTCTTTTATACAAGTAAAAGGGGGGTGTGGCAAACACCCCGGGATCAGAACCAGGAGAATGTGCGGGGCCGTCCCCAGGACCACAGACAAAAATGGTGACATAGAAATCGAAGCAAATCACACTTGGTGATGAGGGTGGCAGCTTCTCCTGGATTTTGTTTCCATTTATACAAAAGAGAGAGAGAGAGAGAGAGAGAGAGAGAGAGAACCAACTTTTCTGGCCAACAAGCCTGATCCTCACAGCAGCAGCCAGGCCTGCAGCCCTCCCCTTGTGGGCAACTCTGGTCCCAGAGTGACTTTAGCCACCTGCCCTCACTAGGAGCGGGTTTTTGTTGGCAGTCAGGCTTGGAGGTCTCCAGCTCAACCCCTCAAGGCCTGGAAGCATCCCCCCCCCCCCCCCGCCTCCTCCAGGAGAGGAAACACTGATGTCTGCTGGGCTCAGGTGAGCCGTCACATCCACCTGACATGAGTCCTGATTCTCCTGCTTTGATGGCAGTAACGTTATTGCACCGGTGACTGGGGCCCGTGAGGGGACAGCTGGCCAATCTGCCCTGGAACCAAGCACTAGGAAACGATTGCTTCCCCTGAACGGCGCTCCGCAGGATGCACCCATTCTTCTGCTGTGTCTGCACTGACTGTCCGTCTGGCCGTGTATGTGTGTGTGTGAGTGTGCGTGCACATGCACAGGTGTCTGTGCCTGCTGGCGGTGAGTGTGCCCATGTGCGCGTGTGCTGAGCTTGTGTTCACTGATTCCGTGCTGCTGCCTTTTAGCTCCTTCTGGCAAAAGGGGACACAGAGGGTTGTCGCACACTAGAACAATATCAAAATCCATAGGGAACCGGGGGCCGGGGGCCGTGGGGGGCCACGAGAGGCAGGATGACAGCTGGGCAGGCCTTGGCACGGTAAACACCAGGTTTATTTTATTTCCAGCGAAGCGGAAGCTCAGCTCATGCTGGGGGCATGAAGAAGCAAAATGTCCTCATCTTTCTGCTGGGCTGGCCCTCCCTCCGGCAGCTGGCTGTGTCTGCCACTGTCCCAGGGACACAGGGCACAGGAACCCCCAGCTCCCTGGGCCCGAGCGCTAACCCGTGCCTCGCGCCCATTCTCACCCCAAGGCAGCAGCTGCCCGGTGAGCAGGCAGGGGCCGGGCCCTCAGCCCCTGCTGCAAGGACCCCATCATTTGTGCTTTGCTTGTGGGGGGTTTGGAGATGTTTTATGGGGGACTCAGTGCTTTGGCTGGGCCCAGGGCCTCTTCAGTCTACCACAGAGGGGCGGGGAGGGGGCGACTGGTCCCACAGGGATAGGGACGGCCTCTACCAGGCAGACCCCCAGGCTTGCCCCTGGGGGGGAGACAGAGCAGTGGGACCCATGTGGCATGAGGAGGGAGGAGGGCAGTAATGTGGCGTGGGAAGGGACCTTGGCCCTAGGGGACACTAACACTGCTGAGGAGAACAGCCCAGCTCTTCCACTTCCCTCCGCCTTGTGGCTAAAAATCCTTGAATTTCCCCTCCCCATCCTGCCCCATCCAGTGCCTCCAATGCCAAGAGGGGAGAGCCGCCCCCGGGCTGGCATGGCTTCAGACTTCTGCTACATGGCTACTGGGCGGCCTGGGCTGGGGCTCCGGCAGTGAGGGCCAGCGGGGTGGCCAGGGCAGAGATGGAGCTTCCGGCTGGGGGTGGGGGTGGGGGTTCAATAGCAGCACCTGGGCGGAGAAGAGGCTGGGGCTGGAGGGCTCCCTTGGGAAGCCTATGGCAGGGTGGTCAGTGCCCCTGGGGCACAGAGTAGTCTGCTCCTCTTCCCCCAACATCTTCCACAGTACACAGCACCCTGGGCTGTTAGCCGAGATTGTGATGGGCAGGCCCGAGGGTCCTCCGACCCTGCCTGTCCATCCCAGGGGGTGGGCATGCCCATGTCGAGTGCAGGGAACCTGGGAGGAGAGGCAGGTGGAGGAACTGAGGCACTTTGAGCTGGGGGACAGAGAGGGCTGGGAGAGGCCAGCATGGGAAGGCCTAGCCCTGGACCACTGAGGAGAGAATCTGAACTCAACGCAGGGCTCTCCCTCCCAGGCCGGGCGCCAGGGGCTGCTGAGCAGGGAAGGGAGAGTGGACCAGCAGCAGTCTCCTGGCCGCGCCTGGCTCTGCACTGGCCCTGGGCCTGCGGTGAGGCCTTCCTGTCCTCCCCAGTCTACCCAGCTGTCCTCGAAGCTTCTCCCACAAGGCTTCCTTCTCCACAGAAATCCTTGGCCTCCACCTCTTGGACGGAATTCCCTTCGGAGACCCCAGCCCTGAATTGCCAAGAGAATTAAGTGTTGCTGGCAGTTGATAGGTAAGAGAGGAATCTGAGAAACTTCTATACTATAGGGAGAGGTTGGGGCCATCCTGCAATCCTAGAGTGGCAGCAGCTGGAAGGCTCATCCTAGCTGTCCCTAGAAACTTGCAGATGAGGATTCATCTGGAGAGGGGGAGAGGCAAAGCAGGAAGGGTGGGCCCTGGGCAGCGTCCAGCCTGGGCAGGATGCAGGAGCCCTGGGAGATTGGGGCAGGCCGAGTGGCGTGGACATGTTCCCCTGTGCATGTGTGGGCAGAGGTGTTCAGGAAGGAGGGGTGAGTCCCCCCGGAGTGTCTCACAGTGTGAGGGGCACACCCTGGGGGCACAGGGAGGGGCGCACCAGAGCTGGGTCAGCTTGACTCCGTAGGCCAAGGGGGAAATAAAAAAGGTAAGACCACCCTCACCGAGAAAACATACCACCCAAGGCCCTGGGGTAGCAACCCTTAACAAGACTCCTCTGCGGGGCTGTGGGACGCCTCCCTACCCCTGTCTCTTCGGTGTGCTGGGTGTCTAGACCAGGGTCCCAACCCCCTGGCTGTGTCAGCTTACGGTGGGGTGTTGGGTTCCTTCTGTCTGGAAAGAGGAGCAGCATCCAGGAGTGAGGGGTGTGTGTGTGTGTGTGTGGGGGCTCTTCCTCTTGGAGCCCCGTTAGCCCTGCACCCCCAATGAAGAGAATACGAACAAATTTCCAGTGTTAGGGGGTGGGGGCAGGGCGGGCTCCCCAAATCCTGGAGGGAGGCCCAGGTACACAAGACAAGAACGGGGCTCCCTACACAGTGGGTAGCGGGTGGGGTTGTTAAAGGAAAGATACAGCAACACCAAAGCCACAGTGGAACACAACACCACGGGGAAGGGCTGGGAGAGGGAGGAAAGAAAAAACAAAGCCAAGGCGGCTGCCCTGGGCTCCCCTGGCTCCCCAGGGTGGAGGCTGGCTTTGGACAGAGGGGCGCGGGAGTCTCTGTGGAGCTCCTGGGGGAGCGGGCAGTAGGGGGTGGACAGGGGGCGTGCGGGTAGGGGCGGGGAGAAGTGGGCACAGACAGAGGCTCCGCAGATGGGGGGTGGGGGCTACACGTACCACTCCTTCTTAGAAATGAAAGACCCGTCGTTCTGAGAAACCATGTTCTCAGCCAAGTCCAGCTGCTCGGGGTCGTACTGGTAGCCCAGAGTCCGGTCCCCATAGCTGTCCTGTCGGGCCTCGGCTTCGTCCACAGTGAAGTAGGGCCGCTTAGCATCCTCGTCGTACTTAGGGTGGGGGGCGCCCACCTTGCGCTCGCCCCCTCCGCCGCCCTCCTCCTCGTCTTCCTCCTCGTAGCTGCTCCCGCCCAGCGGGCCGGCCTTCTTCTCGTCGTCCGAGTCGTCGGGGTACTGCAGGTTCTGCGCCATGGGCGGGTGGTGCTGAGGGATGCCCGCCTTGCTGTAGCCGTTGCCGTACACGTGCTTCTTGGTGCTGTAGTCACCCTTGAAGGTGTGTCGGCGCCGGCGCAGGGACACCACGATCCCGCCGACCACAATCAGCACCAGCAGGACGCTCCCCGCCACGCCCCCAATGATGGCCGTGGGCACCGGCCCCGCACGCAGCCCATGCTCAGGAGGAGATTGGGTATAGGGGAATTCTGGGTGAGGAAAAGAGATTGCAGGGGAGAGTGTCAGCATCAGCTCTTTGGGAATCAGTGGGGGGAGGAAAGTGGAAGGAAAGGCCAGGGTGTGGTCCGGGGCTAGGGATAGGATGTCTGCACCCCAGGCTCAAGCAGCTCTGCTTCCAGAAAACCCTGGGCACCCGCCCTCCTGAAGCTCAACCGAGGTAGGCGAGGGGAGAGGCTGAGGACAGATCCGCAGGGTCTGCCACCATGTCTGTTCTTGGAGGGCGGCCGTGCACTCGACCCCATGTGCTGGGGCAGAGAGGCACACGGTCCCCGGACCGTAACACCAGGCACCACTCGCTGTCGCAGCCATGCCAGGCAGACTGTTACTCATTTCTAGTTGATTCACGCAGCAGATGAGGCGTACGGAGGTTAGATAACTTGCTCAAGGCCACCCAACGGATGATGCAACCGTGATTCCAATAAAGCCTGTGCAATGTCACCACTGTCCCTTTGCCGGACACCTAGAGGTCACTGTACCCCAACACTACGGCCTTGAGACTCAAAGCTCAGACAAGACTAGGAGATCCATGACTAATCTAATCTGCTCCCCAGGACACAGGAAAATGAGTTCCCTGGTTTTGGCTCAGTAGATGCCAAATTTTGGCTGACTGTGAGTGCCAATCAGCTGCTGAAGGTGCCAGAAACCAGGGCTGGGGCTCTTGGCTGTGGTCTAGGCCTGCAGGGCAAGGTGGAGACGTGGTGGTGCTGCCCACCTGGGCTGCAGGCATGAGACACGCAGCATGGCAGGTGGCAGGCTCACAGCAGGGCTGAGCACAAAGGGGAAGTGCACGCACGAGCATGCACTGAAGACTTGAGTCTCCGAGGCTGCGCATGTGCATGGGCTGCAGCCTGCCCTGGTGTGAGGAATGCTCTGGTTTGTCTATGTGTACGCTGAGGACAGAGCAGAAACAAAAAAGCAGGTGATGGAATGAATGGAAAGGAAGAAGCTGGGCACCAGTGGCTCAGGCCTGTAATCCTAGCTACTCAAGAAGTCTGAGACGGTAGGATGGAGGTTCAAAGGCAGACTTGGCAGGAAAATCTGTGAGACTAATCTCCAATTAACCAGCAAAAAGCCAGAAGTAGAGGTGTGGTTTAAGTGGTCAAGTGCCAGCCTTGAGTGAAAAAGCTAAGCAAGAGCACAAAGCCCTGAGTTAAAGCCCCAGTATCAGCATAAAAAAAAAAAGAAAAAGGAAAGGAAAAGAAAAGGAAGAGGAAAGGGAGAGAGCGGATGGGAGAGGCCGGGTCGGTGGCTTTTGCATCAGCAAGCCATAGTATTGTGGAGCTCTGGGCCATGCATGCTGCTCCTTCCTTTTGCTTCTAGAGCCTAGGGGGTGGGGAGGTCAAACCAAGCCATACTAGGCAGAGGCCAAGAGGTCCCAGGTAGAGGCTGAGGGAGGTGGTTCCTGGCACTACCACAGGGTGGCATCAGAGACCGTGACTGTAGGCCTAGAGCAAACCTGGAGGGCCATCCCTAGCTGCGCTCCCTCCCCTCTCCTGGTCAAGGCCAAGTTGAGAGCCAGGGTACAGGGTCTGTCTGTCTTGGCCCATGCTGTTACCCCTGGGAGTCCGTTGCTGCCAGCTCACTCCCTGATTCACCCCATCAGAATCACGTCCCTCCCCGGAGCCCATCCCCTGCTTCCGATGGAGCCCAGCCCTGAGTGAGCCTGTAGGCTATGGGGTGGAGACTTTGGAAAGAGGAAAGGCCTCTTGAAGGGCTAACGAAAACACAGGGGCCCCAAGAAGGGGCGGCCATTTGTCCATGATCACATGGCTGAGCTGAGGTCACCCAGATGTCTCTGTGCTTGGGGCTGGAGAAAGAAGCACAAGCCCGAGGACTCGGTCCCCCATTTGTCGCCTTGTGTCCTCAGTCAGGCCACCGAGGGGCTGCTCCGCATTGACTGCCCATATCTAGAACCTCAAGCACCTGCTACCCCCTGAGACGTGAGCCGCCTCTGCATCAGGTGTGCAGGGCAGCTAGGAAGAGGCTGCTCCAGTCTGTACTTCCAACCTGCTGCTCCCTCTTTGGATCTCTCCAGATCTGAATTCTATACCTGCTTCCATCTTTACACTCAGCAAACACATCCTGAGCCTATCTTTGCTGGTCACAGTATCTAAGAAACTCAGCCTCTGGAGGGATCCAAAGGGTATGCTTAGAGTCAGAGCGGTAGGCAGATACCACGGAACTGACAGTGAAGTGGTCAGGAGTACGGGGAAATGGAAATACGGTGGCACAGACAGTAAGCAAAGGGCACCCGGATGGAGGGACCTGCCTGCTGTTCCTCACACATGTCCCTTGCCTACCAGGATGAGGATTCCGGGATCCTTGGTGTTCCTGAGTACTCTGTCTCCGGCACAGAGCTGGGCCGTCTCTCTGCCCCAGCTGTCTCCTTGGAGGCTCTGCCCTTGGGCCGTCTGCTGTCTTTCCTAATGATAGACTACTCTCGGTTTCATGAGTTATCTTTATCTTCTTGGCTTTCCAAACATTTCAGGTATACAACGCTCACCTGACTCCAGAACTTTACCTCCAAAGGCCTTGCAGACACAGTTTCCAAACTGTACAGAGGAAACTTGAAAAATTGGCTCAACAGTCAGCAAAATCTTCAGGCCAAACACCCAGGGAAACACTGGCTTAGATACAGCCTCAGGTTCTCACGCACACTGGAGGCTACAAGAGGTGTAGGGTGGGATGTTCTCTAGCTTCTGGAGTGTGAGGCCCAACCCTCCTGCTCACAAGACATCACAGAGATCCAACATTTAAGTCGGGCATTTGAGAAGCTGTCTCTGAGCCTTTGCTGTATCTTGGAGCGCCCCACCCCCTGGGGGGGGCGGATCCTGAGTTCACACTATCATGGGCTCAAGCACCAGCTTCTGGTGGAGGCCATGCCCACCCAACCACATTGCCGTGTGTGAGCCCTCTGCTCCCAGCACCTCTGCTTCCCCCAGATCCCCCCACTCCTCTGTTCTTTTTTCCATTTTACTTCAAAAGTATTACAAAAACTTCACGGGACAGGGGTGTGGTCCTTTTTTGCTCACAGATCGATTCCTGAGCACCTAGAAGGCTCCCATGTGGCTGGAGTTCAAAAATCTCTTTTCAAATGAAGGAATAAATTGTCTCAGAGGTGAGCCCCGGTGTAGGGCGAACACGGGCTCAGGGGACACTCAACTGAACCAGGCATGGGGCACCCTGGGGACCTCATTTCACTGGTGTGGGGCACAGGAGTGGAGCGGTGGCTCCTGAGCAGATCGCACATGGTTGCCTCCCTGATCTGGGCTTTCTGCTTCACTTGTTTGTTCCTAGGGCCTATGGAGGTTTACTCTTCCCTAGGGATCTTCTGGGATCAAAAGGAGACTTTATTTTTGGCTACTTTAGGGTCAGGCCTGAGTAAGAGGCAGAGGGAAGGTTAGGATGACCTTCCAGCACCGGGAGAGGACAGAAGAAAAGGGTAGGTGTGGGGACCTAATCCGGGTGCAGGCGGAAGGGGCTGTGTGCCGTGGAGCATCCTCCCCCTCCCCCTCTGTCCCTCCAGCTGTCACATTCAGCCAGTAGCTGCTGTCTCGGTGCCAGGAGCCGAGCCCCAAGGGCCGCAGCTGGGGGGAGAGAGAAGGGCGGGGGGGAGAGAGAAGGGCGGCAGTGGAGTCGTTTGTGCGGGCGGGCAGGGGCCCAGCCCTCCCACTCTCACAGAAGGGGCAGTTTTGCTCTGTTTCTGAAGGGTTGCTGTCTCTCCTCTGAGATCTCAGACTGGCTAGGCTGGGACGGCAAAACCGTGCAAGTGGGGCTTTGCATTCCTCTGGGGCTCTGGCTCCCTGACCTAGGTGGATGGGTTGTGTGGGGATGTATCTGTGGTAGAGTGAGGGACAGAGTTCACAGTCTGGATCTAGAATCTGGAGGTTTGGGGGTCAAGGAGAAATGTTTTGGATTGTTTCCACAGTCAATGCGCGATGCTCCCTCAGACAGGAAATGCTCTAGCATCTGTCCAGCATCAGATCAGGCTGGGAAACGGTGAGAACTACATCTCCCAGCATGCAGTGCAGATGGCTGCAGGGAGAGTGGGAAGGCCTGGGGTCACACTCTGGGAAGTCTGGCCATCCTGCAGCTGAGTATTGGGTCTGACCACCAGGGGCCTTGCTGGAGGCCTCTGTCCTCCCAGAAGCATGGGCTCGGCTGCCTCCTAAGACTCTTGGACACACTGCTCATTTGTCAACAGCTTCAATATTTGCACACTCAACATGAAGACAGTGGCAAGCCTGCTCACAGTTACACGCTCACAGAAACACATATCCACACTCATGCCTGAGTGTGCACACCTGCACATCAGGCCTTGAAAACCAACCATCCACGGAATTCCTGGTTTGCTAGGTAGAGCCCATGACCGCACACCCAAGGGAGTCCAGACTGCCCTGGAAACAGAGTTAGGTCTGGTGCCTTGCCCCTCGCAGCCTCCCTGACCTGCTCTTAGAAGAGGGGCAAGAGGCTGGGCCCCTGCCAGAGATGTCTGGCTACGCCCCTCCTAATATCCTGGGAGTAGATGCTATACCATTTGGTGTCCTGAGCTGGTCAAGGTGACATTCTGAACCCCTTCTCTAGCCTTGGCATTAGCCCCTGAGGAACAATGTGGAGAAACTCTACGTGTGTGTGTGTGTGTGTGTGTGTGTGTGTGTGTGTGTGTGTATGTGTGTGTGTGTATGTGTGTGTGTGTGTGTGTGTGTGACCACTAAATCCTTGCTTGAAATTGTTCCTCAGCACAAGGGCTTGGGCAGGGTGGGCTTTTCTGGTGCCACGGAAGTTCCCACACACACTCAGTTCTCACCACTCCCACAGACACAGCCTGGGCTTACTGTTTTATACTAGATGTGACTTGTTGCGGCAGCCCCTAACGGGCATCCAGTGCCACCACGGAGCCTCCTGAATGCCCAGCACTCAATCTAACCCGTGTGCTGGATCTGCTGCTTTCCTGAGAGCCACCCAGAGCCCCTCTGCAGTCCTGCTCCTTCCGTGCCTGCCAGAGCTGCAGCCTCTCGCCTCCCGCACGCCCTCCCTACCCCCTGCCTGGCACCCTGACCTCCACGGCTTCCACTTATGCCTCTGTGTCGCCCTGTCCATGTGCATCTACACACACGAGTGACTTTGCGCATGCCCCGCAGCTTACAGCGCCTGGCCTTGCCCTTGCTGCTCTTCATTCCCCTCTCCAGATGTGCGCAGGGCAAAGCTATTACCTGAACGGATGGCCAGAATGAAAAATTAAATTTCTACTTATCCGTCTCACTCAAGCATTGCCTCAGGACCAGTGGGGCTTGGAGCACAGGGCCCAGCTCTGCCTCGTGGCTCCCCCCTCCTGGAGAATTCCCATGTGGGATAAAGGGTGCTAAGGTCGGCTGCTAATCAGAAATTGACCGGGAGCATGACAATAAGCAGTCCTGAAAAGGCCTAGGTTACCTGGAGCAGTTCTCTAGAGGGGGCTCGGAGATGCCCTCGATAGGGCAGGCCAACAGTTCCGGAGCATGGCAGTGATTTGGTGAACGTGGCATGCCTAATGGGGCTGTCAACAGCAGAGTCCCGATATGTCCCTCTTCTAGCCACAGTTCTCAGGGGGGCCTTGTCCATCTGCCCTCCAGAGGCAGCACTAGCGTAATGACTGGCACAGCCAGGATAGCACACCACCACCGAGATGGAGCGCCAAGCTGACCCTGGATGCCACAGCAGGTATGGGGGAGTGGTCTCCCATCCCACAGGGCTTTCTCTCCTCCCAGCTCCAGATCTGAGCCTTGCACTCTTGGCTGTCACCCTGCCCCTTAGTCTTTGGAGATAAAAAGCTGTGATCCTCTTGCTCCCAGCTTCTGGGGGACAGGCACACGTTATAGCTTAGCAGGGCCTCTGGCTGGTGCTCTTACACAGGGGAAGACCCTGCTGTTGTGTTTCTTGGCTTATCCTGATTTCCCAATCAGCAGTTTCTCCAGAGAGCCCAGGATAGAAGGTGATAGATACATCATGACACGGGCATGCCACCCTTAAGGGAAGGCATCACCAGCCACAAGAAGCTTGAGATTCTAATCATGAAAACCAATGACATCCACATTACAGAGTAGGAAGCTCAGGCTCAGAGAAGTGAAGAACTTGCTCAGGGCTACACAGTCCAGAGCTGATCTTGAGAACACGTAGGCCAGGTTATGCTGTCCCGCACCACACTGCCTCTGAGAATTGTCCATTCCCCCTCTGACTGCTCCCTATGGAAGGGGACCCTGCATTTCCTCGTCTGACCCAGGGGGCCCCTGGATCACAGCTTGGCTCAAACCTGCTCCAGAAGGAAGCCGTGTGACAGCTCCTCCTTTCTGTTTGCCAGGCTGTGGGAGTCCCCGATCTCTGTGTGTGTATGGAGGAGCCTTTCCCAGGCTCCAGCCCCGACCCCAGGAAGCCAGGCATCACTACCTAAATTCCTGGAAGTCCGACGCCCTTTGCACATATTACGTTACTTCTTGCCCACCTGGCAGCAGCAGGGTATCACTTCCTGTTCTAGAAGGTTCTTTCTGTCACTTTCTCACCCTGCCATTAGCTCCAGGAGTGACATTCCTTGTGAAGTTTGATGGCAATGACTCCTCTGTTGCCTTGTTTTGATGCTTCCCTTAATCATGATAATGACAGAGGTCATCATGATAATCACAGAGCCCTGGCCATTTATGAATAGACGGATCTGTGCTCGCTAGGTTACCTGACCTACATTGTGTATCATTCTGACATAGCCTGTCCTGCCAGCAGGCCACATTATCCCCACGTTACAGATAAGGCCTGCCGTGGGGCTTCTCCACGGGACATGCTGGCTTTGCTGTTCCTTTGCCCTGAGAGCATCACACATGCTGACAAAGATCAGGGGGGAAACAGCAATTCAGTTGCTGCTGGCTTTGGGCTGTGTCCTTGCTCCCATCTCCCTGCCTGAGGCAAGCCTCACTCCTGCAGCCCAAAGGGTTTCTTCAGCTGCAGATGTTGAAGATGAGCTCTGTGTACAGACTGCCCTGCTAAGCTCGCATGCCACAGTAGAAGATCCCCAGGCAAGTCTACCCCCCCCCCCCCCCCCACCGTTCGCCCCGCAAACAGCATCCCTGCATCCTCCTCCTTCCTGGCCCTCTCTGATTAGGGCCAGGGAAGGGAGAACCCTAACTGCTCCATATAGCCTTAAATAAAGCAAAAAAGAAAGCAAAATTAGACCCATGGCTAGAGCTCCAGGGAGAGCCAGCAAAGCAGAAGACACAAAGAAGACACAAACTTTCCAGAATGATAGAGCTTAAAGATGTGTGTGTGTGTGTGTGTGTGTGTGTGTGCGTGTGCGTGTGCGTGTGTGTGTGTGTGTGTAGAAGAGAAACCCCAGGGCGGGACAGCCCGAGCAGGTGCAGCTTCCTACCTGTGATATTGACCTCCACCTGGCCCGAGCGGGTACCGATGGGGTTGGTGGCCTCACAGATGTAAGTCCCTGCCAGACTGTAATTGATGGGTCCCCTGAAGAAGAGGGTTCTGTTCTGGGCCTCCACACCCTTCGGGAGAGAGCCGTTCAGCCTGTAGGCATGGAGAGACAAGGTGTAAGGTTAGGAATCTTCTAGACCTTTGGGCCAGGGGCTTGGTTCCAAGACTTCTAGCTCTTTTGCTGAGTGCCTATGGTAGTAGTCAGTCTTAGAAGGAGGAGGAAAGAAATCAATAAGGACTGCTTGCATTTGGCAGTTTTATATTATTCAGCATACTAGATCATCATGTCACTGAAATGTATACAAAGCAGGTTTAACAGATAAAACCTGAAGTTCAGGCCAAGGAACCCAGCTAGCGAGCAAGCAGCAGGATGAGACCTCTAATCAAGTCTCTGGACTCCCGGTAGAGTACTCTTTCTACTGGTTGTTGGTCCTCAGTCTTCTGGGTACTGGGTAACAACGGGAGACACCTTGATCCTGACCTCGGATCTCCTGAAGCAGGACAGAAGCCTGGGCCTCTGCATTTTAAGAAGTTATTAGGGACAACGAGATGGGAGCTGTTGTGCTCCATGCCACTCGGGGCCTGGGGCTCTTGCTGGGCACGCCACAGCACTTTTTCAGGTGGAAGAATCCTGGAGTTTGCAGAGCACAGAGAGCTTCCTTCCTTCCTCTTGATTCCCAGGACCATAAAGCGATTGCTCAGTTAACGGAGCAGCCCCTCAGCACACAGGGTCTGCTGGCCGGTAGCCTCTACTCACTTGTACTTTCAGAAGCATGTTTTGTTCCCAGAAGTGGAGGCGAACAGACAGGGCACACCAGGGTCCCCTGCTTCTTGAGACGGTGTAGACTTGCTCTGTGCTGCTGTCCTCTGGCCACCCAAGTGACCTTTCTTGGCTCCCCCCACCCCTGTCTCTGTTTCTTCTAGATCTTGGTGGGAGGAGCCATGCTTGGAGCTGGCTGGAGGGGATCCGGATCACTGTGGTCCAGGCCCCAGACCAGGAAGGCAGGAATGGGCAGAAGGGTGAGGGGTGGGTATTCTAAGGGCACAGGCATTCTAGGCTCATGACTGCCTCCACTCCAAGAGTCTGCAGAGAAGGAGCAGGAAAGATCTGGGATGCTCCAGAATGCCAGCTTCCCCGGGGACACCTCGATAAAAATAACTACCAGGGGGGGAGTGACTCAGGCTGAATCACCAAAGGAAAAATGACAAAAGTTCTTTCTTAGTGACAGGGAGGGAAGCAACTTGAGAGGGGAGCCCCTACTGGCAGGATAGTTTGTCCTACTGACCCTGGCACTCAAATAGAGGTGCGTGCGTGCGTGCGTGTGTGTGTGTGTGTGTGTGTGTGTGTGTGTGTGCATGTGCTGATATGAGGTCTCTTAAGGTTCCCGTCTTACTGAAAAACCTCAACACCGTCTTCCGCCTCCCTGCTAAGGCTCCTGACCTCACTGTGAGCTGGCAGCGAGTACCTCACGCACTTACGTGGTCCAGTGGTACTCCGTGGCCGGGGGGTTAGCGTCAGCTTTGCATGTGAGCCTCACATCTGTCCGCTGCAGGTACCAGTTGCCATCAAACCCCTCGATGGTCACCTCGGGCTCATCTGTGGGGCAGAGGATGATTTTGGAAGGAAGTGAGGTCAGCAGAACAGGACCTGGGGTGAGTGGCCCCCAGAGAGGGAAGGAATGGAAGGAACAGAGACATGGGGACAGTTGGGAAAGAGAGAGGGAGGTGGCATTGTGGGACCTCAGAGCAGAAATGGCAAAGGGGAATGGGAGGGAGGAAAGGAGGAGGCAGGTGCCAGTACTGGGGCTTGAACTCAGAACCCCAGAAGAAGAGGGAGCCTGGAGGGTGGGGCTGGAAGAAGCCGCCCTGCTCCCAGTCCCAGCTCACACTGCACATTGAGAGTGAGGCTCTCCTTGAAGCGGTCCAGATGGTAGTTGACAATGCAGGCCAGGGACTGCCGGTGGGCCTCCCGGCTGGGTATGAGGCGGTAACGGCTAATGACTGTCACGGTGCCATTGGGGTTTCGGATCTCCTGGTACTCGGCTTCGCCCTTTAGCCGGGTTTCCCAGGACACCACACTAGGAGGCTTCCCATTGGCTGAAGTGCAGGTGGCCACCAGGACCTTGTCATCTTGCCCCTTCCGGACTCGAAGCACCGCCTGGGTGCCTTCTATCCAGTTGGTGGGTTTGGCTGTGGGGAGTCAGAAAGCAGCAGCAGGTCAGTTCTGGGAAGCAAGGTTCCCCCCACCCTGCCTCAGCTCCCCTTGGCTGCCTGCCTTTCTGCGCACAGCTCACGCACGTGTTCCCTGCTGCACTGGCCAACGTCAGCCTTCCTGGCATCTACCTGAGCTTTCTCACTCACGGTCGGTGCTCCACCACTGGAGCCACAGCTCTGCTTCCAGATTTTTTTAAAAAATCACAGTCAGTCTCACTGGCTTTCTTGCTACAACTGGCTTTGAGTCGCGATCCTCAGATCTCAGCCTCCTGAGTAGCCAGGATGACAGGCGTGAGCCAACAGCGCCTGGCTTGTGTCATGGTATCTGGCCATGTAGCCTGGCCACTCACAGTGTCCCGAGGCAAGGCTTCCTGCTTAAATATTGACTCTATTTGGTTTTCTTCCCCACCTTCCTCCCTTCTTTTTTTTTTTTTAAATGGTGGTGGGGATGGAACCCAAGTGCTCTACCACTGATCCTCTATTCTGTCCATAGCTTTGTCTAGCCCAATCCCTAGTAAATTGTGGACAGTCTGGCTAGAAGCCTAGAGCTTTGCCCAAGGAGGGTATCAGGGCCACCGAGGCAGCATTAGAGACGGCCAAGCTCCAAGAGCACAGGCATCTGGAGAGACACGGAGGGCGGCCAGCTTACCCATTACAGTGAGATTGAGTTGGCTCTCCCGGTTGCCGGTTGGGAAGGTAGCAAACTCGCAGATGTAGACGCCCTCGTCCTCCAGCTCCAGGCGGGAGAGGCGGATGGTGCCGTCGATGAAGGATGGCCGCAGGAACTTCACTCGCTCACGGTAGGGAGGCAGCACGGACACACCCATGGCTGGATTATAGATGGCCACATTCTGCTTGGAGCCGTTGGTGGCCTTCTGCCATGTGACCTGGGTAATCTTCACAGCAGGCAGCGGGTTGGCAAAGCTACAGTGCAGTACCACGTCTGTGCCGATGAAGCCATACATGGAATCGTTCACCTGAACCACCTGCGAGTGGGTGCCTGGCAGGGGGAACGGCAGGGCACGGTCAGGGCCAGTCCCAGCTCCCTGTCCCCCTTGCTCCCTGTGACTTTTACAGCAGTCGTTAATTTTTAAATTCTTCTTATAATTACTTGTTATAAAAACACTCTGGGCAGTACTGAAAACTATTGAGAAGAAAATTACACCATCACATCTGTAGAATCCATCTTCTCTCTCCACATAAATGAGCAAAATCACAATTACACCATACAGATTACTCTATCACTCCTTTCCCATTTAGTAACATATTGCTATCTCTGCATGCTATCTATCTGTCTATCTACCTACCTATCTACCTACTATGTATCTATCTATCTACCTATGTATGTATGTATCTACCTATGTATGTATGTAGTATGTATGTATCTATGTATGTATGTATCTACCTACCTATCTTCTCCACCCCTGTGAGACAGGATCTTGCTATCTATGTAGCTCAGCCTGGCCTTAAACCTCCTGCCTCAGTCTCTTGAGTGTTGGGGTGACGGACATCTATCACCACAGCCGGTACATCCTCATTTTGGGAAGTGTCAGATGCTCGGCTTGCAATTAAGAGTCCCGGCCCATGAGCTCTGAGCTTCTTTACTTTCCTGGCCTCAGTTCCCTCATCAGATAAATGGGGCGGATAATCCAGTCTTCTGTACCTCAAGGGGTTGCTAGGAGAAGCAAAGGCACAGGGGAGAAAGTGCGTCATGCGACAGGAAGCCACGGGGGAGCATGAGGGCTCACGGTGACCCACATTGCGGCCACTGCACTGTCTTCTCCCTCATGGCTCCCTCGTGTGCTGGGTCAGCCATTTTCTGGTGGCCAGGCAGAGGGACATAAATGCCACCCAAGGCAGGGTCTCTGCTGGTTCTGATGCCTTTATAATCAGGTCTAAATGCCTTAACTTGGCTTTTGGCGTCTATGGCGGTTGCCTTTTATCCACACCTTTCCAGAAGCTGGGCTCTTCAACCACATCAGACCTGTCCTCAACATGGTTAATTTCTGTTTCCTTCTCTCCCTCCTAATTACCCCAGAACTGTTTGCTGAGTGGCTATATGCCAGGATCTATTATTGGTACTTAGGTCCTATCAGTGAGTAATTAATTCAGCCAGCCCCTGGCAGATACAGCCAGCCGCGTGCAGAACCCATCCACACAACCCTTCTCAACTTCTGTTCATAGAGTTCCTTCAACTGTGTGGGTCGCTCTCCCTCCCACCTGGGGGGAGTTTGTGGTAGCCCCCTCCCAGCCAGAAGCAGCCAGCTACCTGAGCATGGCTCTTTCTGCCTTGGAGTGATGTTTATGTACCTTCTATGTCTGCTCACGTATCTGCTTAGGTATCTTATGTATCTAGTGTCCAGACCAGCCCCTGGCCCACAGGACAGGTTTCTAGGTTTACTTTTCTTTACTACTAGCAAACAGTTCTCCTTGGATGAACTGCAAGGGAAGGCCCGATAATAATGATTTGCAAGGAGGGAGCAATGGGTGTTGTGGAAGGAACAAATCCCCTCCTGAATCCCCACTGATGACATGGTCACGTCCGGAATGTTTTGGTTGAGCATCCTTTCCCTTGAAATTGGCTGTCTCCTCTATCCTGGCCTGGCCGTCCCCGGCCCTAGGCTCTGCCCTCCGCCCCCCAGCCTGTGTTCACCTCTCAGCCTGTCAAGTCTGCATCCTTGACACACATTTGTGTACTCATGTCCTTGCAGCTTTACTTCACAGAGTCAGTTTATTGGAGGACCATCCGTACTGTCAATAATGCAGACTCAGAGATAGGGGGACGGGCTCCAGGGGAGTCTAAGATCTAAGGTGAGAAATGGGGGCGTGTGCATGATGGAGACTCAGGAGCAGTGTGGGCTCCAAAGCCCACGGTCAAGGTGTTTCATGGCTCCCCACCCTCTCCTCCAGAGCACAGGTGACTATGGAACCCCAGAGCTCAGTACACAGCAGGAACTCCACAAGTGCTTGCTCAGCCAGGTATGGTGGTGCACGCAGTAACCACAGCACTCTGAAGGCCGAGGCAGGATCTTGCCAGGCTGAGCTTGCAGAAAAGGGTGAACGAGGAACCAACAAGGTCAGTGTAGTTTATGTGCAAATACAACAATGAAACATGTTGAAATGTTCTAAGAAGGGGCAAGTGGATGGGGAGCGAGACAGAAGGTGAGGTGGAATGGGGTGTTCGTGTATGGAAAGGTCATAAGGACCATCCCCCAACAATGCACATTAATACTAACTAAATAAACAATAGAGAAAGAAGCAAAACTGTACTTGAGTCTGTGTGTGTGTGTGTGTGTGTGTGCACGAACGCTAGCACTAGGGTTTAAACTCAGGGTCTAAGTGCTGTTCCTAAGCTTGTTTTGCTCAAGGCTGGCACTCTACCACTTGAGCCACGGGGCTTTTTGGTGGTTAAGTTGGAAATAAAGAGTCTCAAGGACTTTCCTGACTTGGCTGACTTTGAACTGAGCTGCTAAGAGCTCAGCTTCCTGGGTAGCTAGGATTATAGATGTTAACTACTGGCGCCTGGTTCTGTATATGGCCGTCTGGGTGTCCCCATCCCTTCCGCTGCTCCCTGGGCTGTTCTGTGGGTGCCTAGTACCCAATAGCTTTCAAGCAGAGGCAGTGAGGGTAGAGGAGCTGCAAAGGGACAAGTGCCACCGACAGTCAGAGGCTGGGCTCTGCCTGCTTGTGCCTTTGACTGGTCACTGTGAGACCTTGGCCAGTCGCTTCCCCCTTTTTGAATCCTTTCTCCTTCTTTTGCAAAGGAGCCAGCTGGGCTCCCAGTTTCTCCTGGCTCTAACTGACAGCAGCCCAGCCCGTGCCTCACCCCAGAGAAACAGTCCCACAGAGAGGTCAGTGGGTCAGACAGTCCAGCACTCTTGCTGACTGGCTGGCTGGAAAGCGGCTAAGCCCCGGAGGATCCTCCCCATCCTCGGGCAGGAGAAGTGGGTGCTCCGTGCCCGCCCCCCCCCCCCCCCCCAGCTTCCACTCCCCAGGCCTGCTGGAGGCTGCCCAGTAGCTGAGATAATATGGGCATAATTGGAGAACTTGCGCCACACAAAGCCAGGAACTGGAAAAGCCAGTTGGAGGGCTTGGGCCCTAGGTGAGAGAGGGGGATGGGGCAGGATCTCAGAGCCATCTTGAGACTGGTACCAAGTGTGGTGGGTCTATAGAAGGACACAGCCTCCTCCCTTTCCCCCTGCCATGCACGGGGCCCAGCAGGGCACGGGCCCAGGCCCACGGACTGACAGCCACCCACCGCCTCCCAGGTGACCTCACGCTTCAGGCCAGGCCAGGGCAGGAGGGGAGGTCCCTGTGTGGGCCGGGAAGGGCGCTAAAGGGCCTGGGTGCCTAGGCAGTGAGCTCTACCAGCCGCAGCCCTGTGGCTGGACAGTCTCCTCACTGCACATGGGCGTGTCCCCAGTCCTAATGTGGTAGTGATGGCCAGGGTGGGGCCGGAGGACCTCTGACGAGGCGGCTCCCTCACTTTCACTCTGGTCTGTCATGGGTGACTATCAGCAGCGTCAGGGAGGTGGCCCTGGAAGGGCCTGACGGACTCTTGGAGCAGCGAAGGTGAGGACAGCTTCCAGCCCGAGAGGGCTGGCGGCTCTTCAAAGTCCTCCTCTTCCCTATTTCACCCAGACCCAAGCTTCTGCCAAGGGGTGCCTGGCCTGGTCAAGGGTTGCAGAATAGAGACAGCATTCCTAGCTTTGAGAGGGCACACGGGAGGCCTCCTGGGGGGAGAGCAGGGGGTGGCCCTGAGAAGGGACAGGAGGGGCTGGAATCCTGAGCCTTCCTGGGAAAGCTTCGGAGAAGGGTCCAAGATTAAAGGATGCTCTGGATGGGGGGGGGGGGGGGTCATGTCCACTGAGACTGCCCAGCCTCAGGCAGTCCCAATGCCATGACTTCTGAAGCTGGGGATGGGGGTGACGGCTCCCACCCTCTGAAGAGCTCCAGCCCCTCAGGAAGAGCCACCATGTGTTTTGTTTTCTGCCTCTGCAGAAGACTGGCCCTAGGCCAGTGACTTAACCTCTCTATGGCTCAGTTTGCACTAAACCGTATGTCTCCAAAACAGGGATTCTTATCATCAACACTATAAAACTATATGCCCCAGAAAACTGTTGTGAGAATTAAACGAAGGAGTATAAGCAGCATTCAGTACACAAATGCTTAATGAATGTTGCTACCATGCCTACTACCACCACCACCACCACCACCACCACCACCATCATCATCATCATGACCATCATGATCATGATCATGATCATGATCTACTGAGCATCAATCCCGTCCTGGCCATTGTACTGGGTGCTATGAGACCATTCCTCTATTGGGACACCCTTTCCTTCTTGGCTGACACGTACACCTCAACAGTATAGAACCTGCACCTCTACCTCGTTATTGTCCATTTCCAGACTGTGTAGGGTCTATGTCCTGTGTCACAAGAGTTGGCAGACCCCTGTGAGGGAGGCAGGAGCAGGCTGGGCCTTGGATTGCATTGAGTGCACTATACCTCACCCTTGTAGATCCGGGGCTTGAGGGACATCTGCCCACCCTCTGTTCCCAGGCAGGGATGCTGCTCACAGAAAGCACCACCTACCCCCCACCCCCAAGGCCGTGGGAAATTGGACCACTCACATGGCAGCACATGGGAGCTCAATAGACCAGGCAGCCTGTCACTTTCCAAGTCTAGCAGCCTCTGGCCTGGTGCTCTCCCACCCTGACTCAGACCTGACTCTGGCTGAAGTCTTCCCAGAATGCACTTTATAAGCCTCAGACATCCCCTACAGAAAGATACAAACTCCTGTGACGGTACGCAGCCGCAGTATCTGCAGGCACCCCACCTGCACTGAATTTTGGGGAGCCCAGGTGACAGTATCTGCAAAAGGTTGCTCTGAATAGAACAAGATGAAGAGAGAGATGCCCGCAACACCTGTGCCCGCACAGAGGGGCTCTTGTATCCTGGGGATACAGAAGTTCCACCTATATTTTCTCTGACAATCCCTAACATGCTCAGGGTACAGGACACAGGTTCCTGGGGCCTGTGCTTAGGTGCCTCAGTTTCTCCCACAGATGCGTTGGGCTGGGCAGTTTGGGTGACCTGGCTTTCCAGAAGTGCTGAACCAGCAGGGCAGGCGTCGGGCCTGCCCCCCCCGGAACGTCACAGAGCTGCAAAAGCCCGAGCTCAGCAACAAAACACAAAGGCTCCTCAGTTGTGGTGGACAAACCTGCTCCCCAGGCCCAGCCCTGCCTGCCTCAGAGCTAATCTGCAGGTGGGAGGCGCAGGTTCCCACAGAGGGTGTGGCACACGGGCTTGGAGCAGTTTCTCTTCTTGCCCTGTTAGGCCTCAGACCCCTTCATGTAAGCCACACTGGCTGGGACTGGGCCCAAGTGAGTGGGCAGCTGAGCAGGGGGACTGGGTGACATGAGGGGGAGTTGAGGGTTCTGTGGACCACCTTGCCCCCCTTTTCCTGACAACTGAGTGAGCAAAAGTGGCAGCACACTGTAGAGAGAGCAAGTCTCTGCGTGTGTGTCCATGTGGGGTGCTGGGCTCCCCAAGGATCCCCAAGGGATCTATTTCTAGGGCTTTCCAGGGACGCTCCCTGTCCCCTCCCCCATATCTAGGAATTGGCAGGAAGGATGTGAATTCTGGTGAGAAACAGCTAAGTGTGAATGGGGATGGCTCACCCATGGAGAAGGAAAGGGTCCCTCCCTGCCTTTCCCCCCCCCCCCATATTAGGATCCTCCTCTGGTGCAGCCTCTTCCCCAAATACCCACTCCCCAGGCTGGCTGGCTTCTCACCCTCCAAAGCCCAAGCTGGATCCACCTGGGAGAGACTGGCAAGGCAGAGGGGACTGGCAAGGCAGAGCGAACCGCCTCTCTGGGGGTCTCCTCTTGGAAGGTTTTGCCAGTCAGTGTCACTTGCACCTGATCAGGTTTTGCCTGCAAGAACCCACAAGGGCAGGGCTCTTGAAGCCCTTGGAACTTGTCCTGTCTTGTATCTATGCCCCAGGCACAGTTCCCCATTAGTTTAGGGGAGTCCTGGGCCATATCATCTGCCTCTAGACTCTCCTCCACATCTGGGGCCCAATGGACAGAGGAACGGGGCTCAGAGGGGCCAGTGGGCAGAGAGAAGCAGCAGCTGACCCAGTTCTTGTCCCAGTAACCAGCCTGCCCCCCAGGGCCAGCAACTGGAGTCCAGTGGGAGCTTTGGGTGCTGGAGTTAGCCCAGCATCTTGGTGCCCTGCTGGGGGCTGGTGGGAGGAGGGCCCTGGAGGATTCTTTCTTGGGGACAGTCCTTCTGAGGAGGCTCCAGGTGTCCTGGAGCCCCCAAGCCCCTTCCACACCCCCTTCAGCAGCAGTGGTGATAACATCCCATGATCCCAGAGTCGGGGGACTAATTGCTACTGTCCAAGCCCAGGCGCCTCCATCCCCCTCCGGGGTCACAGAAACTGCCCATGTTTTCCTCTTGGCTGAGGCTCCCCCAAGTCCCCACACAGAGCTGGTTAATGATGGGCTGTGGAGTTGGCGCCCGCCGCCTTGGGCGGGGGAGCACAGCGCGTGGGAGAAGAGGGGGTGCGGCAGCCTGGGAAAAGCCCCGAGAAGGAGCTGGATCCCAGGATCTTTCAGACAGGCCAGGCCGGCCCTGCTCTGCCAGCAGCTCAGGGGCCCTGGGGTGGCAGCAGCCATGGGGGTGCTCTGACAGGCCCCTGAAACCTGGAAGGACAGGTTGGGGGACAGGGATGAATCAGCGGTGGGGAGGGGAGAAGGGGGGCTGGGTCTTGCCTTTTCCCACCAAAGAGCAAGTGGCTGAGGATGCCTGAATCCTGCAGGCCTATGTCCTGCTCTTGGCTCCTTTCCAGGGGCCCTGGCAGGCAGATTCTGACCCAGCCCTTCGCTTTCCCATCAGCAGTCAGGGGCCTACATGGCGGTTCCCTTCTGGCCCTGTCCAACTCCATCTCTAACCGTCAAGGTGGCACCTCTCTGCCTATTCTACACCTCCCATCCTGTGTCGCACCCACTCTCCCTCTGGGCAGGTGGGAGAAGGGAGGGCTCCAGCTGAAAAGTGGGAGAGGCTGTTGTGGTTCCCTCTGCCCGATCGATCACTACTTCTGTCTGGAAATGAGTGCTGTGCTCTGGACTTGACTGGCCAGGCCCCTTCCCCCTCCCAGCTTTGCTCCCTGCCCTGGATCAACATCAGTGGAGTGTGTGGATCCAGTGGCCCTTGGCCTTTGTTTACTGGCTGGCCCTCCAGGAAGTCCTCCGGGAGGGGCTGAGCTCAAAGCTGGGGTTCATAGGATCTTCTATCGTCAAGCGCTCAGCCCAGCCAGCTGATAGGAGTTGCTTAGTAAGTTTTGTTGACCTCCCCCTCCACCTCTATCAGTCCAATTCACTGCTTTGCGCCCCTTCCAACTACTGCATCTCTGACTCCCTCACTTTCTTGGCACTCCTGGGAACCTTATACCTACATCCCACCCCTCCCCACTCCCCACGCTTTGCACCAGTGCAGCCCAGGCCAGCTCGTACCAGTCTATGGCAGGACAGTGCTAAGTCTCCAATCCCTCTGACATAGTACCCCAACCCTTAGAGGCTCAGCAGCCAGCGTAAACTTCCTGTATTTCAAATCCTCCCATGGCAGTCTCCAACATCAAGTCCAAGGTCTTTCTGGGTTCTGGACTTTATTTTGGATCTCTGTAGTCCCCAGCCACCTCTTCTCCCTACTTTCTCTCTCTCCTGCTACACTGAACAATTCTCAGTTCCTTGTCATGTTCTTCCTTCTGCTAAAAATGTCCACTTGTGGTTTTCAGCCTTCTGGAATCATCTTAGACCTGGATCTTGAGGAGATGGCATCTGGGAGCCTCCCTCTTGCCCATCATGAAGATCCGGTGTTCAGGCAGGGACCTGTGAGGATTTCTGCTCAGTGCCTGACAAATAGGAACTGCAAGGGTGCCCCCAGTGGTTGATAAGGCTGTATGCTAGTTGGGGGTCCTGGGCCAGGAGGCTGACTTCCTGGAAACTGTGTTCACCAAGGGAACTACAAAGTGAGGCCTCACGTCTGCACAAGAGAGACACAGGTCAAGCCTGGAATCTTCTCTTTCTTTGACTAAAAGCAGGAAGTGACATCCCAGCGTGTTCCAAGCCCATACCTCCTCTGCTTACTTTCCAGACTTTATTTCTTGATTCCTTTCCTGTCTCCCCCGGCCTCAGTTCACAGCATCCCTCCTTTCCTCACACCAGACCATAAGGTGAAAAATTGTTTTCTCACCAAAGCCAGTTGCAGCCCTGAGGCATTGCTCCCAAGATTGCAGTCCTGTTTGTGTCTGCATGTCCCCCCCCCCCCCCCCCCCCCCGCCCATGCAGCCCGGCTGCTCCCCTGCCCCACCCTTCCACAGCCTCCCAAAGCCTTTGACTCGAAGGCCAAGATTGTGAAGGGCCAGGCACTTGAGATGATGCCAGCCCCCTCTGCCCCAGTGGTGGCAAATGCCACTGTGTCCCAGCAGACGCACAGCTCGGGTCTTCCTCTGCAGACGTGCACTGACACTGACGGGTCTCAGGGTGTATAGGCAGCAGCCTTTTGGAAGGCTACTGAGCAGGTGGGAAAAGATGGGGGGGGGTGCTGAAAAGGCAGAGGGAGAATTCCCCAGGCTTCCCCAGGGAGCCTTTGAAAAGCTCAAGGTTGATGCCTGCATTGTCTCAGCCCTTCGGGAGCCAATGCATGTTGAACACAGGGCTCTCAGATCTGCCTTCTACCACACAGGCCCCATTGGACCACCTCACAGCCCAGCTCTGTGGATGCCCTGTCCAGCTGCTGCTTGCGTCTTGGCGGTGAGGAAGGGGAGGAGGTCAGGTGGGTACAGGGCTGGTTTTCAGGGAAGGAGCATTCTAGAGCAGAGGTGGGTGGAAAGTGTGCTACAAGGAAGGGGTTGAAAGGTTCAGTGTGGAGGGGTGTAGGATGGTGGGGTATATAGTCTATGAATAGTGACTTTAAATTCAGACAGACCTGGGTTTGTATCTACTCTGCATTAGCTGGGCAATGCTGACTAAATGGCATTCATCTCTTGGGGTGGGGGGGAGTGAGTCAGTTTTCTCTTGTATAAGATGAGGTAGCAAGTGGAGGTGTGGCTTAAGCACCGCCTGGAGCAAAAAGAAAACCTAAGGAAGAGCGAAAGGTTCTGAGTTCAAGCCCCAGCGCTGGCACAAAAATTACATAAAATAAAACAAAATGTGAATGATAGCACTGCAGATGAAATAGAGTAGTACACCTCTGTTCTCAGCACAGTGCCTGGTACACAGGATGCGACACAGATGGTTGTGCGTGACAGGGTGGGGAAAGACTTGCCTAGGGTTCAGGTGAGCCGGCTGCTATCCCTGCAACCACCCCACATGACCCTGGGTAAGGCCCTCCTGGGCTAAGGCCACCGCCCCAGAGCGCTGGGGACCACCGAGGACCACTGATGCGCTAGGCCAGGCAATTCTGTCGTGCATGGCAAGATGTCTAGTGACACCCCTGGGCTCTCCCCGCTAGATGTCAGGAGCACCGCCTCCACTTCTGACAACCAAAAAAACATCTCCAGACACTGTCACACAATCCCCCAGGGAGCAAAATAACCAAGGATTCAGACTGCTGGCCTAGATGGAGAGGGGCTGAGCTCAGGCAGGGGTGGCAGAGCTAGAGCTGGGTGAGAATGGGGTGCAGGGCTGCTTCTGGAGGAGATGGGGGGGGGTGACCAGCATGTCCCTAGAGGAAGCAAGAGCACAAGCAGGGGCCAGGAAGCAGGTGGGGAGACATGTGAGGGAGGGCCGGGAGACCCTGATCAGGGCGGGCAGGAGCGCAGCTACGCCTCTGCTTCTCAGAGCAGAGAGGAGGCCAGGTAGCGTCTTCCTTCGGCGAGTAAACGGCTATCATTTCGGAAGGATTTTCACCTCATTTGGTTCCTGCTTAAGTGAAATCCACAACATGTGTTCTCTGCATTACTGGAGTGTTTGTGCTTAATTAGTGGCAAATTCTTTCATATTAAAGTCATTAAGTTTTGCCGTTTGCTCTCCTTACCCTGGGCCTGGCTCTCCTTTTAATGTGGGCAGGACTGACTATAGATGCACAGGTTGTTCTAGCCTGTCTCTGTCTGTTTCTCTCTCACACACACATGCACGTGCGCACACACACACACACACACTGTGCACATCTATTCCCTGGGCCTTCACAGCACCAGCCTGTGTGCCTCCCACCCAGAACTGACCTCTGCCCTTCCATCCACACCTGGCACCGACTCACAGTGGGCAGCCTCCTCCTGCTCTTCCTGGCTCCTTTGGGCCTCCCGGCTTTAGGGACAGGGATGGTCCCGGCTGTGAGGTATATGTTAGGCCCTCCTACAGAGGGGTGACCCTCACAGAAGGCCAAGTTCACACAGTTCCAGAAGGCAGCAGGATGGAAAGCTGAACATGCAATACTGGATCTGGACTGAGGGATGCTGGGCTGAGCGGAGGTGGATGGGCCTGGCTTTGTCCCAGCCTCTCAGGAAGGACTCGGTCTCACCAGTCCCTAGGCCTGGAGCTCTGTGACCTCTGGGCGGTGTTTTGAATCCCAGCATCATGAGGACCCGTGTCATGAGCCTCCGTGTCTGAAGCAAGTTGTTCCTTCCCATCTGTGGTCAAAGCCACTTTGGAAGGGCCCCTGCCCAAGGAGGCCGCGGCCTGGCCTTGTCTCAGTGGGAGTCATCTGGACCCAGGCCCTGGGGGGCCTGGGCTCTGTCCCTGAGCTTCTTTGTGCTCAAGGTTCCCGCTCTACCACTTGAGCCACAGCACTACTTCTGGCTTTTTCTGAGTAGTTTATTGGAGTTAAGAGTCTCACAGACTTTCATGAGTGGGCTGGTTTCGACCTCCATCCTCAGATCTCAGCCTCCCGAGTAGCTAGGATTACAGGCATGAGCCACCAGTGCCAAGCCTGATTAACTTTTAGCTCCTGCCCCCCAGCCCTGGTTCAGCTAAGGCTTAGGGAGCATGAAGATGCCAGGCAAGATCTGGTGCTGGGTCCCCTGAACTCTGAGACTACTAGTGTTAGGGGTCATAGCCAACTTCCGGCACCCACCCCAATGTCAACCCCCTCAGCGTCCTCCCCAGCCACCCACGTGAACCTCCACAGTAGTCCCAGCCTAGCTCGATGCCAGTGCCAGCTGAGACCACCACAAAACCAAGGGCATGACCCCAAAGCCAGACGCCAACCTCTTCCTGACTTTAACCACGGAGTGCAGCCAACCCCAAACACAGTCACACTTCAGTGATGGCTAACCCCTCTTGATTTTAGACATGAGTTGCTCTGTCAGGACTCCAGCCAGCGAGGAACATGGGTCCACACCACTGCACTGGCCCAATCTCAACCCTGGTTGGCCCACAGGACACTCCCAACTCTGTTTCAAGCCCCTTGAGGGGGCAGAGAGAAGATGCGATCTGTGAAGGATCCTGATAGGGCGTTTGGGGGAGAGGGAGGCTGTACTGGAGGCCCTCCCACTCTGTGGGAGCTATTGGATTGGGGTATCCTGTGCTCAGCAGGCCTGTAGCATAACAGGTCCTGACAACTCTCCTGGGCTGCCCTTTCCTCCAAAGTTCCCTCTTTGTCTTGGTCACCTGAAGCTGCCCAGCCTTCACAGCTTTTAAAGGAGTCCTTAGCAGTGAGGCACTGGTGGCTCATGCCTGTAATCCTAACTACTTAGGTTAGGATCTGAGACCTGAAGACTTAGGTTCAAAGTCAAATCTCTACAGGTAACCAGCAAAAAGGCCGGGTAGAGTTATGACCCAAGTGGTAGAGCACTAGCTGTTAGCAACAAAGCTAAGGGACAGCACCCAGTCCCTGAGTTCAAGCCTTAGATTGGCACCAAAAAAAAAGAAAGAAAAAGAAAAAGAAGAAAGAAGAAGAGGGCCCTCATACGTCCAGCTCTCTCAGCTGGGGTGAGGTCACCCACATAAGATGACCTCCCCAGTCTGGGGCAGTCTTGTGGGAGACTAGCTCAGCCTCCTCCATTCCCAGCACCACGCTGTCATCCTCGTCCCCTCTTCCTCTCCAAATCATCACCCTCCACTTGGTAAGATGCTGAGGGGAGCACATCCCGACGCCCGCCCCGCCACAGCCCGCCCCGCCACAGCCCGCCTCCTTCCTGCCCCGCCAGGCAGGGGTGCGCAGAGGTGAGGGGACCAGGAGATGTGTGTGGGAGCACTTGCGCCCCTCCCCCAGCTCTGCTCATCCTCAGCTCCCTGTTTCCTGTGCTGTCAAAGTTTCAAGTGTGGGGGTCTCTCCCCCCTCCTCCCCACGCCCACCCTCCCTCGGCCCAACACCAATCTACCAGAAGCCTCGCCCGGTCCTGCTTCCAGCTCAGACTTGTCGAGGTTTCTGGAGTCACTGGTAGGGGCTGGCATGCCAGGGCCTGCTCCTCATCCTGCCTTGCAGAGGAAGTCAGCACGTAGGCACAGGGCAGGGTGCCCAGCTGCAGGGATGGATCCTGGCCGCTGAGCCACCTGCTTCTTTTCCCTCCCTTCTCCTTCCCATCTTCCTGTGCCCTCCTGTCCCTTCTCAGCAAGGCCTCTGAGAGTCCAGGATGGCCCATTTCCTTAGCAGCAGCCCCTAGGCACCCAGGTGCTGCTGGGTGAGCAAATACAAGAGGGTCGCTCTTCCTGCCCAGCTCCCTGCCGGGGGCTCCTCCCAGAAACACAGAATGGTTAGTGCTGGCCTAGGTCTGAATGTTTACATGTGCTAATTTACTTCATTCTTTTTTTTAGTTTTAGCATTCTTTCTTTCAAACTTAGCATACTTTATTTACCTAAGGGCAGATTTCATAGTGTCATTTCTATGCGTGTATACAATTCACCTAATCTCCATCTCACCCCCTCTACTCTCTCTTACCCACTCCCTCCATCCTGAAACCATTTAACAGGCTTCCTCGTTCTATCTTCATACATGTGAATTATCTACTTGGACTGCATTCATCCTCATTCGTCATTTGCCTTTCTTGTTAGTCCAAGCCCTCCTGCTGCCACCTCTAACCCCCCACCCCCAACAGAGCCATTCACTTAATCCTTACAACTCCAGGACCCAGAAATTATGATTGGCCTTATCTTAGAGACAAGATGCTGGGATGCAGCTTGGAGACAGGACACTTTGCTAGCATGCATGAGCCCCTGGGTTCCATCCCCAGTACTGGAATTCAGAGGGTGCAAGGCAAGCAACCCACCCAGGGTTAGCTGTGTGGGGCCCGTTCTGATCTGGGAGGTGTCTCCAGAGGCCACGCCTTTCCTACCACACCTGCCACCCTATGGCTTGAGCTTCCCTTCCTGGAGCAGCAGTGGCTGGCGCTCTAAGCCCAGGGTGGTAGGGAAGGTGTCCACTTGGAACCCTCATCCATCGCCACCCTGGCTGAGTTTGATGAGAATTCTTTGCAGGCTGGAAAGACGCCAAGCCCTCTGCCTTAGCCTTGATTTAGGGAGAGGCTGGGCCTCTGCCACCCTCTCCCTCGTAGGACATGGCTAAGGGCCAGCCTACCCACAAAGGGCCACGAAACCTATGTACTTGGGCTCTCCCCCTGCTCCCTGACTTCTGTTCTGCCATTCTGGCTGTGGTCTTTGTCTAAGCAACTCAGCCTGGGAACCAAGATGTTGGTTGGGCTCTGCTAGGAACTGCACAGGGCTAATGATGAGGGGAGCACCTGAGCCTCCACTGGTATGGGGAAATTACAAGTATAATCTCATTTAATCTTCATAAACATCCCTGAGGGTCCCTCCACCTCAGGCCCAGAGTGGAGAGGGACTGCTAAGGCTGGGGAAGTGCAGGTATTCCCCCCCCCCGCCCCCCTTTGGTGTGGCCTAGGGGCTTGAACTCACACTCAGGGTCTGGGCTCTGGCTCTGAGCTTTTCTGCTCAAGGCTAGCACTCTTAACACTTGAGCCACAGCACCATGTCCTGCATATTTGGTAGTTAACTGGAGGGAAGAGTCTTATGGACTTTCCTTCCTGGGCTGGCTTTGAGTCTCGAGTCTTAGATCTCAGCCTCCTGAGTAGTTAGGATTACAGCTGTGAGCCATGAGAGTCCAGCAAGTGCTGGTATCTGTTTACTTCCTTTCCACCTGTCCCTCCCACTTCCTATGCTACATACCCCCACCAGTCTTTCCTACTCTGACTTGTCAGTGAACTCCAAAGCCATGGGAGCCAACAGGAGGTACTCATCAAATATCACCCATTCCCCGAGGGTAGACTTGGAGGCTCAGCTGAGCCCCCAAGGGGAACAGGGGCCCATCAACTCTCCCACCACTACTACCATCACCAAGCACCGAAGGCTGGTCAGTTCTACCTCCGGGCCCTCCCACCAGAGGCAGCCGGGATAGCATGCCAAGTTAGCTTAATGAGTGAGGGCCCCAGCTTTAATTGGGGCCTTCTGCAGTGCTAACTCCTGCTTTCCTTTTTAATGCAGGGAAAGGGTAGGCTTTATTTTTTTTTCTCTCTCTCCTTCTCCTATGCATTTTCACCCTGGCTAATGGCTCTTCACTCAGAAAGGCCCCTACCACTGCTAATTGGATTTAATTGCTGGGGTAATTAATGATTCGATTGGCAAACTAAAATGCTGTGGGTGAATTTTGTGTATAAATAAATAGGGATGTCCAAGGGACAGAGAACTCAGACTGACCCGAGGAAGGTCTGGGGGTGAACGGGAGGAACAGGCTGGGGACCCTTCAGCTGGCAGACCAAAACTGACCTGGGGACCAGCTGGTGCTGGCTCCTCCTTTATAGATCAAGAGAAAGGTACAGAGGAAAGCAATTCTGTCAAGGTGGCGACGCAGTTGGTGGAGAATGGGAAGCAGGAGCTGGCAGAGTCACCCTGGAAGAAGAGAGGTGAAAAGGTGTGACTTGCCCTGCCAGTGGCTCCATCCCATGCGGACGGCCGAGGGAGCACCTGGGGAAGACTTATCAGCCAGACACAAGCCGTAGAAATGTACGATGGTTGTTTCTCTTGTTGTGGTTACAAAGGCCCTGCCTCTGGGTCACGAGATAAGCACACAGCTCATGGAAACAGGAGGCTGCCAGGTGCAAGAAGAAAGAAAGAGCAGTGGGTGTGAAGCTGGAAGGCCACCCCTGTTAGATGTGCACGTGTCCCCTCTTGGCCTCTTTCTCCTGGCCCAGATGTCTCTTAGGGCCCTTGACCTGCTGGACCTTCCCTGCTTGATTCGTGCTAACTTACAGACCTGCAGCAGCAAGATGGAGGCTGGAGAGGGTGGTATAGGCAAGACCTCCTAAACCTCTATGGTGACTTACAGGCCTCTACAGTTCTGGGAAGAGGAAGATGGAAATGGAATAGCAGATAAGGGTGTGGAGCAGGGCTGGTCACCTTCCTCTGTGTGTGTCTGTGTGTCTGTGTGTGTGTGTGTGTGTGTGTGTCCCACCCGTGTGGGTGGGTCCTGGGTGAGGGCCTGAATCCATGTGTCCAGCGGCCAGCTGGACATCTTGCTCGCCACGTGCCTCTACTCAACTCTTCTCTCCAGCTGCCCTCGCCCTACCTCCAGGGCCAAACACACCTGGCACAGCATGGCTGTGAACTTTAGCTCAGACCTTGAGCTTCCTGCAGCTCACAGCAGTTCACCTGGGAGTCTGCCTCTCACCATTTCTTACCTGAGATAATCATGGGTAACACTTAAGAGAGGGAACAAGCGGATCACTTACGAATGGCATCAAAGTCTAGCGGCTGTGACGTTACCCAATGGAATCTCATTTTATCCTCACACAAACTTCGTAAGAAGATGCACGTCACAGTCATGCTGGGAAACTGAGGCCCGGGCTGGTGAGAGTGACTCTGTTCAAGCCATCTTGCTAATAGGACCCAAGTCTTCAGTCCTCTCCATTGCCTTGGGACAAAGCTAAACGACTCCTCAGACCTTCCATCTGTCCCTGCCCAAATTGCCAGCTTCCTCTCCCTTTCCTCCTACATCCCCACTTTCCATTCCAGCCTTGTGGAAAACTCCTACTTCAACACTCAGGACCCACAGGGCCACCTGCTCTATCCTCCAGCTTTGCCCCTCACCTCCACCCCCCAGATCTGATGCTCTGTGCTTGGCCAAACCTGGAACCGTGACCCGTCATCTCGGAAGCCCCAGCCTGTAGTCTGCACTGGGAAGGTGCTAGACCTGGTCTGCTTGATGAACTGTGTGCCAGTCAAACCCTAGGGAGCAGACTCAGGGATGTGTGTCCCTGCTGACTTCTCAGGTCACCGAGAGCTTTCACTCAAGACATCTTAGAAGCTGACTGATCAAAGGAAGACGAGGCTCCCTGGTGAAGGCCATGAGCATTGGCAAAAAGGAAAGATTTCAAGAGGAAGGCTGAGAGGCTGCAGGGGTGCAGGGAGAGGACCATTCAAGCCCTGTCCTCCTCATCCTAGTGTAAGAGTTAGCACCCCTCCCACCCTCTGCAATCCAAGCTGGCTCTCTAGGGCTGGGCCCTCCACTCTCTTCCTCCAGTCCCATCTGACATCCCAGGATTCTGGGACAATCAAAGAAGAAGGTGCTGCTCATTTTGAGGATGATAAAATTGAGACCCAGGTGATGTCTTGCCTTATTTGCATTTATACAATGAATCGAAAAGCCAAGGGGGTGTGGGGACATCTCTGGGCCTTTCTACATTCCAGGTTCCAAAGCAATGAGGAAGTAGGAGCAACCAGAAACAGCCTTCCATGAGAGAAGGCTTCTGGGTAAAGGTCTTGGGTGGGGACGGGGGTGCTAGCTAGCATCTCATGCAATGCTGCTTAAAGACCTAAGCTGGCCCTGATGGGGGTGAACATGGGCTCCCCATTCTTGGTTCCCTATCACCCCTGGGCCATAGCAGCCCTAGGCAGGGCATCTAGTCAGTGCAACCAGGAGGTGCTCGGGAGTTCAGCCCCGCCTGTCCCCTTAGGGTGGGGGTGGGAGGCCTGGAGAAGCAGGTCAAAGCCAGTCCTCCTCCTGCCCCACCCCCAGTGAGAGCAAGCGGCAGAGGCGAGCCTGTAGGACCAGAACCAGGCGCCCTGTCCTGACACGTCCTGGAGACACAGCTTGAGTGGGAAGTGAGGCAGTGAGTCAGGACTGGAGGAGAGGCGCAGGGGAGACAGGTAGAGGAACACGAGGTCTGTCCTCCCCTGGAGAGGACAGAGAGGTCAGGGCCAGCAGGAGGTAGGGCAGGATGAATTCCCCATGTGGGTCTGTGGGTCTTTGGTCCCTGCCTGCCTGGCACAGGCTCTGACTGGGGAGCAGGGCTGCTGATGGAAGGTGGGGGTGAGCCAGGAGTTCACTGCCTCCTGCAGCGGGAAGCACCCGCCAGATAATAGTGAGATAGCTGCACACTGTATAACTCCAAACACACCACAATCCGTAGGAGACCTGGGGAGGAGGGGTGGGCACCAGGCAGGGGGCAGTGTCCTCAGGGGGCAGCAACCCCTGTGAGGCCTGCCAGCCCCTGTGTTGCCCACCGCGGCAGGCAGAGCTGGCCCTGGGTGTGGCAGTGTCCATACCCCTCAGGGGAGGCCTCTCACCCACAATGGTGGTGGGGGTGGGGTGGGGAGGTTGGGGTGAGGTTTAGGGCGGGGAGACGCTTTGAACCCCAGAAAGACTGGTGGGAACTGGTTCTTGACTCATGGCAGAGAACAGGGGGTGGGGAATGGCAATGGGCTTGCGCTTTATTATTATTATTTTTGTCTTTTATGACATGTGAACCCAAGCAATTAAAAATATGCATTTTACTTGATACCATCTTCCTTGCTGGGTCCAACCCTGGTCCCATCGGAATGGCTGGTGGTTCCTAGTAAGTTTTCATTCCTTGGAGAGCATAAGCTAGATGGAGCATGTTCCTATCTACAAGGCTCAGCCCCCTCCCACCTTAGGGGCTCCATCAGTACAGAAAGTAAATACAGATGAACACAGGCATCAGCAGGCTGCTCTATGTCCACCAATACGTCTGAATACCTTCAATGCTTGCCTTTGGGGAATCTTCGCTGTCATCTTCTAGAGATTGATATTTCCATTTTACATGGGAGGAAACAGAGGTCCAGTGGCTGAGAAAACTTGTCAAGTTGCATAGCTAAAGCATGGTGGATCCTAGCTACTTCGGTTCGGGAGGCTGAGATCTGAGGATCATGGTTTGAAGCCAGTCTGGTTAGGAAAAATCTGTGAGACTGCAGCTGTGGTTCAAGTGGTAGAGCATCAGTCTTGAATGAAAGCTAAGGGACAGCACCCAGGCCCTGTGAAACCCCAGTACCCAAATACACACACACTGAAAAAAAAAGAGTGGCAGAACTTGAACTCAGACTGGCCCTGCCCCTGCGTTTCTGACTTTCCCAGGACTGCAGGCCAGTGTTTGCCTCCCTGCCTCACACGGAGGCCTTGTTCCAGGATTGGATGATTCTCCAGAGGCAGGGTCTCCCCTGCCCCTTTCCAAGGACAGAGAGAGGGGAAATTTCCAATCAGATGGGCCTTGGAGCAGTGCAGCTCTCCAGTCTGGTGTCCAGACAGGTAGCAGGTGTCCACACCTGCCCAAGCCCTGTCCTGCCCTGTCTAGCACAGTGGCCCAGGTACAGTGGCCAAGGGCTCCTAAGAGGACTGAGGCAAAGAAGCCTATGGAACGGTGAGACCCTCTTGGCCAGGTGGCAGTTGATGTCCAGCCAGGTGTGGCCTGGTCATGACCTTTCTCTGCCTCTGTCAGAGTCTGACTCCACACATCTCTATCCTGGGAGATCCAGGAGTTTCTTCTCCTCCCTTCAGTATCTCACAGCAGGGATTCTACCATTTCCCCTGGAAAACTACTGAAATTTCCATACACCCTACACTAGGGAGGAAGTGGTTGAGGATGTCTGTCCTTAAGTCCTCTTGCTGCAATAGAAGCACACTGTCCTGTGGTCTGCTTGGGACCTGTTGGTTCAGGCATCAGAGATGGGGACCAGGCTGTTCCCGCTTGTTAAGTGAGCGGGAGGGGGGCAGGGGAAGGGAGGGAGGGTTAGTGGGCTGCCTGGCAGACCAGAGCTTGGCTCTTCCACTCACTGGTAAACTGCCTTAATGCAGTGAGCGTTGGCTTTCTCATCTGTAAAATGGACTTGATCTTTCATTTCAAAATCAACTCTGAGGACTCAAATGAGGTATGGCCACAGTTAGCTTGGTGCCTGGTGGACTAGTTGCTCAGGACGCGTAGGCGGGTATACCGCCATTCTAGGGTCAGGAGCTAGGCCACAGCTGAGACTACTCTTCAGGGCCAGCAGGGGCCTTTCTCACACCTCAACTGGACTCTAAGGTTCTCCCATTTGTCCAGGTTTTCTAAGCTGCCCTGTGCTGGCCTGAAGCTCTGAGCTCTCCAAGAGGTCTCAGCCATTTCACTGGTTTTCCTCCAAAACAGCCCCCTTGCTCCGGCCTAGTGTGCTGTCCTGGTCCCAAGGTGGAAGTCAGTGTGCCGGGGACCCAGGCGAGTCCCACAGGCCCTGGGCAGCCTTGCCCCCCAGTGTCCCTGCCGGCCAGGCACCTGGGTGAGTGACCCTCCTGCCTCTCATGCTCACCCTGTGCCCTGGGACAGGCCCCAGGGGTGTGGCAAGAAGGACTGGGGGGTGCGAGAGCTTCCTCGATCTCCTCTGCAGGACTCCAGAGTCCAAGAAAATTCCACTGTCCTCAAGGGACCTCTGGGATGCTCCCAGACCTGCCTGGGACGCCAGCCATGCTAGCTCCTCCCTCTCCTGTATCCCTCTTCTCACTCTGCAGGTTGGCCACACCTGGCTGCTGTGCCCAGCCCTGGGTCCTGGGGACCTGAGGCCTCCATCCCACGGGTGTGGCTGGCTGGGCATCCAGGCCTGGCTGGAGCCACAGCATGGCCGGGAGGGCCCCATTCCAACATCTCCACCTGCTCCCTCATCACCCATAAACGTGGAGAGGGAAAGTGGCAGGAGCCCAGGGCAGGGCCTTGTGAAAGACACGCAATGGATTCACTGGGCACCGGCACCAGCCTGGGGGTGTCACACACTGGCTCATGACGTCCTTATCGCCATGTTTCAAAGCAGGTGTTACAAGACAACCAGGGATGCTGAGCATGTCACTCAGGAATTGCCAAAGTCACAGTGAGCAGCACATCGAGGATGCAAGGTGGGCTCTGCTGGGCTCCCAACAGGCCAAGCCCTGTTGCCGCGATTTGAGGACACGGATCAGGAACACATGTCCCAAGCGAGTGGGGAAACGGATTCCTGTAGTCACTGGAGGATGGGGGGGGGGGGGCGGCTGTGATCTCATCCCTGCGCTCTGACCTTGCAGTCTGGCTCCTTGGGCAGAGTCTCACCTCCCGCAGAGGTACCTGTTCTTGGCTCTGCAGGTCCCTGCTGTGACAGATTCATTTTCTTTCAGTGTCATTTATCAACCACTGGCAGTTTATGACAGTCCTGGCCTGGGAGGCAGGGGACCCGGATCGTAATCCTGGTGCTGCCAAGAGCCAGTGGGCTGTGTGGCTCGCTCTTTCCGGGCCTCAGTGTCCTCATCTGAGCTACTGGAGACTGGCCCGTTGGTCCTTCCCCCAGCTCCCTAGGCGTGGTCAGTTGTGAGTCTATTCTGCACCAGCCCCCAGCAAGGCAACCTGCTCTGAGGCCTGGGAGACCCCTCTATGTGTTCCCAGCTGGGCCAGACAGCAGACTGGGTTCTGTAACCCTTCAGTGTGGTGACTGCCAGATGTGGCTGGTGTGATCAGCACTAGCCATGTCTCCCCGAATGACACTGCAGGCCAGGCCCCATTCTGGGATGTGGTGAGTGGAGGAGCGGATCGGCTCCGGGAAACCAACCAAGAGGAAGCTGAGCTCCTGCCGCTGGGATGGTTCCCAGGCTGAGACCTCGCGCTCACACCCAGGAAGTGAGGCGGTTGTTAGTAGGGGAGACTCCCGGCGCTGAGTCAGGCCCCGGGATGGCTTTGCAGCGGCTCTGGTCCTGCCCTGTCAGCCTTTCTAGCTGTGGCCACACTAAAGCCCTTAACCACAGCGCTCAGTTTTGCCATCTGCTCCTGACACCTCAGGAGCCTGCGGCCAGGGCCAAACCCAGTGACCTTGTGAGGATGGCACGATTCCGAGGACTTTCCAGGATCTTACATCGTCCTGTCTCTCAGAGTAACACCAGGAGCCGACTGCCCTGAGTGAGACCTGGACCTGTCCCACACGGTCCCCATAGTTCAGAATGAAGCCACTGCTTCACTGATGAGGTGACTCAGGCTGGCGGGCAAAGTAGTGGAGCTTTGGTCACTGGGGTTTTCTAGGACTCAGCATCCAAGCGAGGTGGACAAAAGCCCTAGAAGAGGGTTCTACAATCTCCCTTCGAATGGAGCCTGTCCTCTGACCTATCCCTGGGGCAGGTGCTATGGGGACAGGTCAGGGATGAGGCCTCCTAGCCCAAGCCTGGCCTCTCGTGACCTCTTTCCTCTCTTCTGCTCTGGGGGCATCTGGAGAAGAGACAGATCTTGGGGAGATGTTAATGAATTCTGACAAATTAATAAAGAAAGCTTAATTTAGTCTCCGTATCTAATTTCCTTCCCTGTGTTTTATTTTCCTGCCCAACAAGCTGCTGTTGGGAACATGGAGGGGAAAAGTGTGTGTATGGGGCGGGGGGATCAGTCTCAGCCCCAATCCACACGCCTCTCCTGGTGGGCCCCTGGCCCTCCCCTCTCCCCCACTAACAGCTACCCCCACCCAGCTAACCCAAGACATTAAGCTGTCAAGCCGTTCCCAATTATCTCCCTCTATGCCTGCGGGCTCTAGGGGCGACAGTTGTAGCAAGCTGGAGTTGACTCATTCTGTCACCCGCCTGCCCTGCTCCGGGAAAATGTGATTTAATAAAGTCCAATGGCAGGGCTGGAGCACACGGGGGTCTTAGGAAGAGGGCGGTGCCAGCCTGGGGTGGCTCTAAGTCTGCTCTTCTCCTGGGACAGTGTTTCCAATCTGTGTCACATAAACTCACGTCTCAACCCTAGACGGGTCACCCTGGACCCCCTTTTCTTCCATTCACCTTCCCAGCACTCTGAGCAGCAGTGGCATTAACCTTCCCCGTGAGGGCTTCCGCCTCCCCCGGCTGCCTGTTTTACTAGCGTATGGTCATGACGGTGGGGAAGCCCTTCCTGCTGCTTCATCTCCATCCTTTCTGCTGCAGAGGACATGCTTTTCGATACTGATCCCGGTGTGGGTCGGACACCGCCAGATGCCACCCAAGCCAGTCCAAGGCTGGAGCAGAGTGAGTCTTCCCCTTTGCTTTTGCTCGGGCTGCCCTGGCCCTGGGCCTGGTCCCCACCCTGCCATCCTTCCTCTTTAGAAGCACTTGCTGGAGATCCCCATTCTGACAACGCCCTCTGGGTTCAGGCTTCTGGGTTCAAATCCCAGCTCTCCCACTTGCTAGCCTTGGGAGAATGACTTCATACGCTCTGTACCTGTTTCCTCATTTACAAAAATAGAGGGAAGTGGGGTAACTATGCCCGATAGGAAATGGACTCATTACCTTACTCATGTAACTGTAACCCCTCTGTACAGCATCTTTACAATAAAATATATATATATATTAAAAAAAATAGATGGAAGCCAGGCACCTGTGGCTCCTGCCTGTAGTCCTAGCAATGGAGGAAGCTGAGCTCTGAGGATTGTGGTTTGAAGCCACCCTGGGCAGGAAAGATTGTGAGACTCTTACTCTCAGCCACCCAAAAGCCAGAAGTGGAGCTATGGCTTAAGTGGTAAAGTGCCAGTGTTGAGCAAAACAGCTAATGGCACTCTGTCCAGTTCCTGAGTTCAAGCTCCAATACCAGCACCAAAATAAAGTAAAGGAGGGAGAGCCAGGCATGGTGATGTATGTGTACAATTCCAGTACTTGGGAGGCTGAAGCAGTCTGGGCTATCTAGTGAATTCAAGGCTAGCCTGAGCTACACACATGTACACACAACATACATGCAGGGAGGGAGATTACTCATTTTCTCACTGGTGTTGTTGGATAAAGCCCATGGACCACAGGGATGAGCCCTTGTGCTACGGCCAGGTGCCTGGCAATTGGCAGGGCCAGCACGCGGGAAATCGGCAACAAAGAATTGGCTGATGCATGGCATGACCAGGAGGCCAATGTGGCCTCCATGCTTCCCCAGCCCCAGTGGAAAGGGACAGAGGATCTGACTACGACTCCCTTCCATATGCCGGAGTCCCAGGAGTCAGGAAGAGTCTACATGCAGGTACCAAAGGGATGGAGAAATAAATCTTAGGAAGAGGCAGGATGGCATCTCCAGCGTTAGTGCTTGGCCCTCAGAAGTTACAGCCCCACACTTGCTTGTTCCAGAGTTGTCTCTGAGGCCTGGGACTTTGTGGTAGTGGGGGTGGTCTCCATACCCACGACATCTACACTGCGCAGAGCAAGGACCAAAAGAGACTTCATTCAAGCTACAAGTTCAATCTTCTTGCTGTACAGATAGGGAAACTGAGGCCAGTTTCCCTAGAGAGTAGATAGGGTGAGCCGACTCTCATTCCAGGGACCAGAAGCTAGTCATCCCAGACCATCCAGGGCTAGCGGGAAGCAGAAGTGGCCAGGAGTGAGGAGGAAGCCCTGCATAAAACAATGGCCTTGAGGCAGGCTATGCATAGGCGTAAAGCTTCCAGTTCCCCTTTTTAAGATTACAATTGAGAGAAACAGAGCCCTGAGCAGCCCCCTCCCCAGGGCCTGGAGCCAGGCCCTCACTCCTCCCAGCCTCTTTCCCTTCTGCTTTGCTTTCCAGATGCAGAGATCAAATAACTTTCACTTCATCTCTCCTTACAACACAACCCCAGCACCTGCAAGGGGTGGGGGTGGGGGGCAGACTTAGAGGTAATCAATTGGCTTTGTTTCTGTAGGGGCAGAGGTCTGTAGGTCACTCTCCTTAGGATCTGGAGCCCCTGTGGCCTGGGCCTTGGGCCTATCCCTACCACATCCTACCTCCAGCTGCAGGCAGGACAGACTGCCCTTGGCTGGCAGAACTCCTAGGAGCTAGGAGGGAGGCCCAAGCAGGCCCCCGTGGTGATTCTTGTGTCTGTACACCTGCATCCATGGTAGGATATGTGTTTCCCACCATGCCCAAAGCTCACAGTACTGTTTGCTCTCTAGTTTATTTGAAATCATCAACATGAACTGTTGTCCAAGGCATAAAAGACGGGGCAGATCTTGGAGGTTCCTCCATCCACAGATCCCAGCCCCTGCTTTTTCCACTGGGTAAACTCAAGCCTACAGCCCACCTGTGGGCAAACATGGCACAGCCCTGCTGTGCATCTGCACCTCCACCTCACTCGAGAGCCTCTGAGGGCTGGGTGAGGAAGGAAGGAGCAGGATTAAGATCCATTACTTGGGTGGACCATGATGGATGGGGGGTGGGGGGGAATTCCATTGGTTGCAGGTAGAAAGGTCACTGCTTTGTCCCTGAGCTGCTAGGCTCCTGCTCATCCAGCTGGGCCCTGTTCACCCTCACAGCCCTACTCTGGGATATTTTAAGCACTGGCTCTCACCTGCTCTGACGCTGCTCACAGAAGTGACAACTGGTCTGTGGTATTTTCTATTTCATTGGAAGCTCAATCTAACAAGGGCCCCAGACATGAAAACAAATAATTACTGCATGCTAAGTGCTGGGTTTTGTTTGTTTGTTTTTCTGAAAGTATGAACCAAAAAGCGAAGGGAATTGGGAAGGAGGGGCGGTTTTCTTTGTGGGTAAGGGAAGTATTATAGCAGAGGTGAGATTTTTTAGCTGAGTCTTGCAGGATGAAGGAGTCCTTGGGAGAGAGGGCTGAGAGGGGGACAGAGGAGGAGATCAGAAAGATGATTAGAAGGAAGGTAGGAGCCTGTCCTACATAGACAAGGGTCTTGTTGGTAATGGAGCACCACTGAGGCTCTCTGAGCAGGGTGATGACATCAAAGGTACCTGCTTCCACTTAATCAGTATGTCCAGAATAGACAGATCCCAGACACAGAATATGGACTGATGGTTATCAGGGAAGGTAGTGCCAGTGACGTGGTGTGGTGCAGGCGCAGAACTCCATGAACATTATTAAAGGCCACTGATTGAAAGCTTCGAAGGGGTGAATTCCATGCACATGAATTGTATCTCAGTTAGAAAAAAAAAAGTGGGTGAGAAGAATGGGTAGTAGGGGCTACCAGATCTCTGCAAAGCTACAAATGAGGGGTCCTCAGATCAGCCATGAGGCCTCAACCTTCTCCCTCACTTCCCCGCCCAGCACTGATTCTGAAGGGGTGGGCACCGGAGAGGTTTTGGGACCCCACCTAAAGAAGCATCCCTGAAGCTGATGACAACTCGAACCGGAGTGACAGGCAGGTCCCCTGATAATCGAGCAGGCCTGGGGAAGCTCTGTCATGGATGGGGAAATTAGGGCAGCAAAATGACATCATGCAAAGAGAAGAGGAAAGTGTTCCCTCTCGTCCCAGCAGTGCAGGCTGCCTGAGCTCCTGGAGCCCAGGGTCTCTGGGCTTCAAGCTGCCACACAGTGTTCCTGGGCCCTTGCTGGTGCCTTGAAAGGGGAAGGAAAGGCTTGGAGGAAACTAGGACTGCTAAAGAGGGCCATTCCTGTGGGGTCCTGGGTGGCTGAAGTAGGGCTGTGAGGGACTACTCGCTTTCCCAGGAAGGCCCCTGGGAGTCTTGTTCCTAAGTCCTTGCTCCCTGCGGGCCCTGGAGGAGGCCATGTGGATATACTGACTTGCAAGAGAAACTTTCCAGGGGGAGGGGGGGCAGGGAGAAACCTGGGTAGGCAGCAATCGGTAGAGGTAGGAGCAACCCAGGTGCAGCAGTACAGGAACACTGCAGGTTTCATCCTGCCCCAGGCCACCCCCATCTCCCATCCCTCCCAGGGGTGGGGCAAGCAGCATCAGCTGGAGCCCCAGCCTCCAGAGTAGAAAGTACTTATGAATGGAAGTAGAGAGAGGAAGGGAGGGGGAGCCACGTGTGTGGGAAGGCAAGAAAGAGCCTGGGAAAGAGCAGGGCAGGTGGCAGAGGGGGCTGGGGTGGGTGGCACAGGGGAACTCCTCGGGTCGGGGAGCAGGTTCCTTCATTCAGGATGTGGGGTGAGGGCAGGGCAGAGAGGAGAGGAGAGGTGGAGGTGGATGGGGCTGAAGAGGAGGACCTAGCAGGTTTTTTTTTTCCCAGCATCCCTCAGGCTACTTCTCTCACCACAAACCTCAGTCTCAAGCCACTTGGTTGCCATGGAAACAGGACGGAATAGAACAGATGGTCTCCACTAGCCAAATTCCAATTAAACAGGGCAGAGATGGATAGGGAAAGGAGGGAGTGATCTGACTAGGCCATGGAGGGCTCTGTGCCCCACCCCGCCCCCCAACCCAGCCTGCACACCCTTGGTTACCCCAGAATGGAAGGTACCCCAGGAAGAGGGGCTCACCACTGGGCATTCCTACCCTTGCCCCTTCAATTCTCAAAGATGGGGGATGTGGAGGTTGAGGAAATGTTGGCTTGGGGGTGCAGCATCGGGGGGTATGCATCCTTAGATTTGCAGAGCGCAGAAATAGACATACACACATGCACACACAGATGCCCTATCACACGTAAGAGCCCTGCTGTTTGTGTGTACACATCTACATGCACAGAAGCACAGACCAGAGCAGAAAGGTTAAGCAAAGTCATTACGCACAAATGCACTTTTAACACAGTACAAAGAAAATGCTTTGGAAACTAAAATGAGCAATTTATCCTCATTTATTTAATTAACATGTAGTAAGACTCCATCAAGTGTCTGCAAGTAGGAATTATATACACACCTCTGCACTGAATATAGTCCCTGGGCTCAAGAATACAGGATAAATAAGGTAAGTACATGACCAGAGATGGGATGGTGGGATGATGTTTGAAGATCTGTGACAACAGAGGGAAGAAATCATGAATTTGGGGAGAGGGATTCGAGAAGGAAGGGCATGTCTTAGAGGAGGTAAGATCTCTCTGGGCTTTGAAGGATGAGTAAGAGTTTGCCAGACAGTGACGTAGGGCCCTCCAAACACAGAAGACAGAAGAAAGATGGTCGGGTGGGATGAAAGGTCATGTCTTGCGGAAGGGATCAGCTCACTTGAGTGAGCTGGATTGCAGAGCAATTATGGCAGAGAAGAGCTCAAGACGCATTCTGGCATGGCTGCATAATTTCTGACGCAAACACTCCCCATATAGCAACACGCCATCACTTACCTCGGCCTGCGAAGCCGCACAGCCGCACACGACTTCACACACACAACCACAGCGCATCCTCAAATGTAGCAAACGTTCGGCAAATGGAGCAAAGATGATTTTGTTTGCTGTGAACTAAACGAGGTGGGCAAGGAGGTGTGAGGGAAAACGGAGCCACTCCATCCTGGCTTCGGGGAGAGACAGGGTGCCAAGAACTACACAGAAAGAGGGGCTCGGGCGAGGAAAACCTGGATTACTGGAGCTGAGAAGCCAGCCGATGATGCCTGTATCCTAATATACACTTATGAGGCACCCACTGTGTACCAGTACTGAGCAGGGGTCAGCAGAGGTTTTCAGGTCATCTTTCAAGGAGCTGAGGGTCTCAGGTTGAAGATGACAAGAAGTGTGAAGTACGAGAAGGAAGGGGAGGTGCTCTGGGACCTGGAGGCTCGCACGGGGGTGTGTTGGATTTGGTCATCAGCAGGAGCCAAGGCCCGGAGCACACCTGTCCAGCAGACAGACCACCACCATGAAAGTACCTGGCCCAGTGGAGGTCCAGGATTAGCGCAGCTGGGGGGGTGCCTGCTCCCTTGCTTCCGTCCTGGCCCCTTTCTCCTCCTTCCCTGCTCTCCTGACCACAAAAGCAGCTCAAGGTAACTATGCAGGAGGCTGCAGGATGAGATGGCTCCCAGGGTCCCAAGCCAGAGGCCAGACAGGGACGGCCCATGAAGAAACCCTCCCCCCCCCCCACCACTCTGCAGGATCACAGGGAAGCAAGGCCTAGAACCTCATCTCCAGTACAGGTCCAAACAAATACCACCTACTGACTCACTGACATCCCCTGAAGGGTTAGGAAAGCATGACTCCCGGGTGACTCCATGATACCGCGTGACCCACAGACAGGACCCTCAGCCAGGAGTCAATGAGGGCAGGGGCCGCCGCTCACAGGGTACCTGGAGCCCCTCTCTGGGTGGCCCTGGTGGGGGTGGGGGGACTGTCTTTCCAGTAGGAACTATTAGGGACATCCAAACAGCCCATGGGGGAGGGCAGGGAGGGCAGGCCGCTAATCTCTCTGAGAGATTATAAACCAGCAGTGGAGACCAGAAACCAGCTGGGGGGTGGAGCGGGGGAGGGTCAGAGGACCGTTCTTGGCCTGGTCAGCCCAGAGCAGAGCTGTGCTCCCCCCTTCCCCCTCCTGAACTAGTCTAGAAAGACTTCCTGTGCTGAGGGCAGGGGACTGAAATTGGGAGAACAAACCAGCTGATGATTAATTAACCAGAATTACTAATGATTAACTAGCTAGACTCCAGGACTTCTGGGCCTGATTTTGGCTTCCTGCATCCTCCGTGCTGACAGGCCTTCCTCAGGCCACCTCTGGACCTGCTCTTATCTCCTGTGCCCTGGTGCTGGCTGCTACTTACTAAACCACCCCTACTCCCAGGACTGAGCTGGTTGGGGTGACGTGGGAGGGGCCGTGACCTAGCATGGGACGTCTCTTCATTTTTTAACCTCTCTGCCCAGCCTTGGCCTGCACCACGCGAAGGGACGTGGGGAGGGAGGCACTGTTAGGCCAGGTCTTGGGGGACAGCCCTCAATCCCCCGACGTAGGGGTCAGACGCCAGAGAGGTGGCAAGGCAAGCTCCAAATGGAGCATGCAGGCTTTGGGGGAAATGAGACGCTGGACGGGGGCCGATCCTGAGCAGCCCCCTCACCCGGCGCTCAGGAAGGCAGCTTCTGAGTTACCTGGGGTAAAGAAAAGTTCTGACCTCCAGGGGTAGAAAGACGCACTTGGCCATGGGAAGCCAGGAGGCTGGTGGCTATGAGGCCCCTCTGGTGAGGAACCCTTCAGAGGGGCAGCAGGGCCTGCCTGGCGGACTTCCTGGAACTATCTATGGGGTGAGGGCCCTGTATTTCTGAGTGTGCAGCCTCTGCCTCTGCATCCGAAGAGCAGAGCGCCCCACCCACACATGTTGGGGCTGGCCCCTCAGGGACAAGGCACCAAGCTGCCTCACCGGGTCATGAAGCACCGGCAGGTGACACAAGAGGCTGCTGGGAGATCATGCTTACAGCACCTCTGTGACACGCCTCCACGTACCATCACCAAATCCATTCCCAAGTGGTCTGCAATTAGTCCCCTTGAGGGGACAGACGGCTGGGAGTTCCGGCCCAGGTCACTGATGCAGACAGAGGGTCCCACAGCTCCGCCATCTCCTACTCTTCCCTGCCCCCACTCCACTGCATGCTGATCCTCTGCATATGCTGGCTCCTGTCCCTTCTCTCCCCATCACCAACTTAATTCCTTAATTCCCACTGGCGATAAGCAGATCTTTCACCACAATTTACTGTTAATCCAAAAGAAAACAGAGGTGGGAAGGGGTGAGGGGTGGGAAAGATGGGTGAGGAAGGAGGGTACTGGCCAGCTGTATACTCTGCCTCCTCTTGGACCCCAGACAACTGTGGCTGGTGTGGGGGACGCAGTTCCCAATCTCCAGCTGCTCAGGCCTCTTCTGGAGCACAGGGTTCAATTTTGGGGACCACTCTTGTTGCTGGGGAATCTGACAACTTAGTCCCCAGGATAGCAACCAGATGGCAAGGCACGTGACCCTGGGTGACAGAGCTGGGGGAGAGGGGAAGCTGTGGACCAGGGCGTGGCCTGGTCCTGGAGGCCATGGCCAGTGGAGTTGGATGTGTTCCATGTCATTCTAAGGGGCAGAAAGGGCACCGGCGGGCAGAGTGCAGCGACATAGGTCTGGTGGACTCCATGCCAGGGGCCGGTTGGGGCTGTCCGTGCGGAGGGCTTCCAGGGGGCGGCAAGCTCGCCGTGACCAAGAGCATGATGAAGCTGGAGCACTGGCTGTCTGGCAGGGATGTGGTCAAGAGGTTTCAGGGCATGAAGAGCACATTCCATGATTTGATTTCCTTCCCCAAGCGGACCCAGCACTTTGCTCTCACCTGTAGGGCTGGGAGGTACCTTCAGGTGTGGGCCCTGCTGGGAACTGGGGGGCTTGGAGAATGAAAAACAACACAGTGACAGCCTAACCCAGCTGCCTTTCAGGTCCACACACACAGGGTGTGCATGAGGGTACTGCGTCTGCCATGACCACCAGGCCTCACAGCTTTGTCTACAGTGGCTGGCCAGCCTCTGTGCTCAGGGCACTCCTGCCGGAAGGAGCTGGTCCCCTCAGGCCATCTGCTGTGCATGATGTCAGAGGTCAGATGTCACCCAAGGTGAGCTGGCACATTATGTTTGCTGCTTGGTATCCTCAGCACCCACCTCCGAGCCTGGCACATGGTGCTGACAGAATGTGCCCTCCTGTGCTGACCACCCTGGTGAGGGATCCTCACACAGCATTTGGGGTCACAGGCTGCTGGGAGGACTTCTCCTCCTGGAGACTGAACCCTCCTTTCCTAAACTCGGGCCCTGAGCCAGCTGTGGCTAAGGGTGACCCTCCATTACCCTGGGTAAGCCCCTGAGGTCTCCCACCCAGTTCCAGTTAAGAGAGTGGAAGCCTGAGGAGACAAGACATGAGCCACACACCGACTCACTCACAAAACACGCAGACCATTTGGCCCCCACATAGCCAGTGGCTTCAGTGAATTTCAAGAAGAAAAATAGATCAGTTGTTTATGATCTTATATACAAAGCAATTATCAAACTGACCTGCACCCAGCCTCTAACTGGCAGCTGGGGGCAGCACAGGCACAGCCTTGGAAATCAGCATCTTTGATCACTTGCCCACTTCACCCCCTGTACCCAGGCCCTGCCCTGCACCAGGGGCTGGGTGAGACTTTCAGCCCCGTGAAGATGACAACCGGTCTCACAGGACCGAGGTACATGCATGCACGCACACACGCACACACACACACACACAGCATGTGACCCCGCACTGCTATACAGCTCCCTCATACACACAGAGGACATAAAAACACTTACAAAGAAACACAGAAAGCACACAGATTATCATTGTAGTGTGAACATGCACACAGGGCAGCAGGGATGGGTGACAGGGGGCGGGGAGAGTAATCCGGAGACAATTCTTGCCTGAGAAGGGTGCACACAAGCAGAGGTTGCGGGGGGGGGGGGGGGGGGGGGGAGGTGCAGGGGGGGAGAGGTCATGGAGACCCTTCCCAGCTAACCTTGCTGCAGCAGCCCCAAGCAAGGGGCGAGGTGGACTCCATGGGCTGTGGCTGCCTCCCTTTCAGTACTCAGCCAGACCCATTATCTGCCTCAGGGGAGGGGGAGGGCTGGGAAGGGTGCTGTCACCTAAGTTCCCCCAGAGGCCCATCCATCAAGTCAGCAGAGATAATCAGAGTGCTCAGCTGGCCTGGGACCCTGCTGACACTCTGGGTACCATAAACACGGGAATAAATCTGGGAAGGGGCTGGGAGGAAGTGCCTCGTAGTAGTAGCGGGGCTGGCCACCCTGCCTGGGAAGGGTAAGGGGCCCCCATCCATCATTCTGAGAGATGCAGCAATCTAGGCCAATGAGATGGAGATAGTTTGGGGGCGGGGAGGTGGGCCACAGTAATAAAATCATCCTGTGCAATGTGGTGGCTCTGCTCCTATCTTATTTATTTACACTCGGGGAGATGCATGCCTTTGCTCTAACTGAGACCTGGGGGCTGCTGCAGAATGTGTGTGGCATGCACTCTAGCCCCCAAGGAGACCCAGCCGGGGAGGGAAAGGGGTCATAAAAGCCACTTGGCCTCAGAGCAGAGCCACACTCTGAAGCCCCCAGGCAGGGGCTTCCTTTGTGTTGGCTGAGTGATCCGTGGGTTTGCAGAGACTCAGGCAGGCCCTAAGCCCACTTTCCTCATAGGGCTTCCAAATACTTTGTGGGTCCAGGGCAGATCCCAGCCCCAGGAACCTAGGCATGGCTTGGCTGGTTGTCTGGGCCATGGGGCTGCGTGGTAATTCAAGCTAACGGAGCATGGATAATCAGGAACAGCAGAAGGTCCAGGAGGAATTTCTCCTTGGCATTGAAACCGATCAGATGACTCTTCTGCAGCCCTGTTACCTTCCTAATTAAGGAGGGAGTCTATGAGGCTTGAGCCCCTGGGGTGACAGGCTGGGCCAGGGGTGCCAGGAGGAGCTTTGGCCTGAGGTGACTGATGTCAATGCTTAGTCTTTAGTCACCATGCCAGGAAAGGGCTCTGGTTTTTCTGCTCCCTTGGTCTCTGCTGGAAATTTTCTTCACCTCACCATGAGGTTGTGAGGGCCTGGCCCAGGATTCACTGTTTCAACCCTAGCTCCTGTCCCTAGGCTGCCTGGGGCAGAGGAAGCACCAGACCTTTCATCCCAGGAGATCAAAGCTACCCATGCAGGTGAACACCCTAAATCCTCCCCTCCCCTCACCCCCAGGGAGGGGCCCCTTCTCTTGCCATCTTTTGGGAGAATGCAAGAGAGACAAAAAACCTTCCAGAAGATTGAGATGAGCTATGGTATAGGACCAGCTTGCTAAACACTGGATGCACCGCCGGGGATCTGGGGTCAGAATGGGAATCTGCTATGGCCTGGGGACAGAGCAGGCAGCCTCTCTGGCAAGGGTCATCATACCTGCTTCATACAGCGTGGGAGCCCTGCAATGCATCAGTGAGACACAGACAAGGATGAGGGAGCAATCACACCCAGACAGTCCACCCTGGCACAGCCACACGAGGCCCAACAGGGATGGCAACAGGATGTACCAGGAACACAGCAGCTGGACTTCCAAGAAAGCCAGAGACAATCTAATGGTAATGCCACCAAGACCCTGGGAAAATGTAGCCTTTGTAACTGCCCAAATGCTCCAACGGTGTCACTGCTGCACAGCTGCTCCGGGACCATCACAGACCCATGTGTAAAAGTAATGAGGTGCCACGGGAAGCACAGTTCCACAGGCAAGGTCTGTGAGCAGTCCAGGTTAGCAGGCTGCCTCCTCCAGCACCTACCTGCCTCTGAAGAGAGGAGGCTTAGCATGGATTAAGGCTGATTTTCTAGTCCTGAGTTCTGGCTCTGTCACTGAATATTGGAGTGACCACAGGCAAATGACCTAACGTCTGTGTGAGCCTTATTGCCCAACATGCAAAAGTGTGGAAGACAGAAGTACCTTCCACTTGAACTGTAGCACACATGCTGCTACTGGGACTTGAACTCAGGGCCTTGTGTTCTTTTTTTTTTTTTTTTTCTTTTGTTGGTTGTGGGGCTTGAACTCTGGGCTTGAGTGCTGTCCTTGTGCTCTTCAGCTCAAGGTGAGTGCTCTACCACTTGAGCCACAGCACCACTTCCGGTTTTCTAGTGGCTTACTGGAGATAAGTCTCATGGACTTTCCTGGCTGGGCTGGCTTTGAACTGTGATCCTCAGATCTCAGCCTCCTGAGTAGCTAGGATTACAGGCGTGAGCCACAGGCGCCTGGCTTAGGGCCTTGCGTTCTTGCTTAGCTCTTTCACTCAAGGCTGATGTTCTACCACTTGAACCATGCGTCCACTTCCTGCTTTTTGCTGGTTCGCAGAGTCACAGAGATTTTCTGCCCAGGCTGTCTTTGAACCTCAGTCCTCAGATTTCAGCCTCCTTACTATGCAGGATTACAGATGTGGGCCACTGGTGCTGGGTAAGCTGCTTCCAGGAGTCTGGCACCTATGAACTCTCAATAAAAATGCTTTCATCACCACCACCACCATCACCCATGGTCCACAGAAACACCATCTATCTAGGCAGCACTCACTGCTGGGAACCAAGCCCCATCAGCCAAGGATTTATGTCTTGTGGAGAAGATACAACCCAGGCTCAAATAACTATTCAGCAAGGTGGACAGTAATTAGTGTCATACGGGGTGGCATGGGGCGAGATGCGGAAGGGTTCTGAGATGAAAGGGGTTATCCTCAGCTGGGGTGGGGCAGTTCATGAAGTCTTCCTGATAGAGTGGCTCTTGACCTCAGCATTTAGATTTAGTATTTATGGGAAGCAAAGGCAGGGTGGTGGGAAAGCACTAGGCATGAACGCAGGGATGGGAAGGATGCCAGAGCCAGGGAGGGACACATTCCCTCCTGTCACATGGTCTGGGCCTGTGATATCCTCAGGTATATTTACCTGGCACACTGGAGCCAAGAGTTGGGGCAAAATATAAGCCCTGCCAACAGTAATGTTATCACCAGTGTCCCCTCCAGTGGCAATCAAGTGGAATGACCAAGGGATGGCCTGTCCCTGGGGTACCTTCTCAACATTCTTGTCTCAGCAACTGACTGCATTTGCCCACAGACACCAGGATGAGGGAAACACCTGGGGTATGCCTCGGGGTCAGGAGTGACAGCCACCTAGCAAATCCTATGGGGATGGGACCACAGAGGGCCTGACTGGATGCCCAGGGCAACAAAGGCCTCCAGCCCCCTTTTCTCCATGCAATCTGCTCAAAGAGATCCTCACTGCCATCTCCACTGACTCATCTGGCGGGGACATCAGCTCAACCTGCCAACACGTGGGCTGGACTGGCATGGCCCCTCTCCTTTGCAGGAACAGACTGGAGCAGGCCTCTAGGCCTGGCCCATTTTGTCCCCTGCCTACCTGAGGAACTGGGAGGGGGCATGTTTGTTAAGAGTCTTGGTATTCTAGTATGTTCCACTGTAGGGAAGAAGGATGAGGTAGAAAGGGAAGGGATACAGGCAGGTTGCCAGTTAGCAGGCACTGGAACCTCTGGTGGGAAGCGGCCCAAGATAGAATCTAAGGCCCCACCCCAGTGATTCTGGACTAGATACTCCATTTGAGGGAGGACACCAGGCTAGGAAGCCCTGGCCAAGGCTACTAGGAAACCTTTGGTAGGATCTGCTCTTTAGTTACAGGTGGGTAGAATGCTTTGCCCCTGAGGCTCCAAGTCCCCACCCACACCTCTTGGATGGAAAGACAGGCCAAGATTCAAGCTAAGGCCACCAAAAGGACTCCAGACTCCATCTTTGCTGCAGCTACATGTGGGATGGGTGCTGTCCCTGTCTCCAGAAGCCCTCTTGCAAGGAATAATGATGTTGGGAGTTTCATAGCTAGCATCTCAGAGAAGGCACAGTCTTGGAACAGCCCCCAGGGGAGCTGTGTCCCCTACACCAGAAGTGAGGGGAAGAACTGACAGTTGCATAGGTGGAGGGAGACGCATGTGGACTTTGGAGGAAAGGACTCCATTTAAACCCACAGGGCGGAACTCAGTCTCTTGGCTGGGCCCAGGGCCCAGGGCCCAGGGCCAGTTGTGCTGCTAGGGCCACTCCTGCAGCTGTGTCCCAAAGGAGCCACAAGCCAGCGAAACTAATGTCCTCTAATGAGATTCGGGACAGAGTGGTCGGGAGGGTTTTATTGTCTGTGGCATGGTAATGAGACTCCTCATAAACTGGAAATGACACTGGGACCTACACAGACAAAGGGGGTGCTGTGGCCAGGGAGAGGAATCTGATGCTATTGGCCAAACCCCATCCCTCTGTACCCGCCCCCTTCCCCTGCCTGGGCTGCTGATCTAGTCTGTGACACTTTCTGAGCCCCACTCTCTGTCCCAAGCCAGGCCCACACCCTGTGCCAGCCTGTGTCCTAGGGCTCCATGCAAATACCTTGGGGCCCTACCCAGGTCTCAGCCTACATCCCCAGGAGGGGATATGCCAGGGCCTGCACAACACCTCTCCCCTGCTCCTCAGTCATCCAGTCCTGGCATTTTCTGTGCCAATCTGAGATCTGAGGTCAGCTTCAGGTGACATACACTCTCAACTCCTCCCTCCCCCCTACTTCCCCAGGAAGCCCTGGTTCCCTGGGCAGGGAAGAGGGGAGCTAAGTCATCCATCCCATAGATGTGCTTTTGGCTAGTCTGGCTCAGTCTCTGGCTGGTCCTAGCTAACCTCCTCTTCCTGATCTACTGGACCTGCAAAAACTGGTCAGTGGCATGAGACAGACAGCTACTTCCCAAACATTTCCTTCATCTGTGAAATAGAAACAATAACAAGCCATTCCAGGGGAAGGGAAGTGAGATAAGGAGTTGAAAAGTCTGGACTGTGGAGCACTGTAGACATTGTTGCTTATTACAATGTTGCAGAAAAGTCTCAAGCTGTAACAGTAACAGCAGACAAGAAAAGAAAGAGGTGGCCAGCACTGGTTCTCTATCTACCTAGAGGATACCATCTTACCTGGGCATCAGACTCCTGGAGAGAGGGTCCTGCAGCCCACACTTCCCTCAAATGTGGAAGTCTGAAGGAAGGCTGGGAGGAGACCCAGGTCCTCCTTGCCAGCCCCGGGCTGCTGCCAGTGAATACTCCAGATGGGCAATGGTGCCCCAGCTGGGCTGCAGCCAGGGAGCGAGGCAGGCGTAGGAGAGCCCTGGGCCACACACTGCAGAACAAAGGCCGCCCAGCACCTGCTGCCTGTGTTGTATTCGACCACCACAGGGCGGGCCTGCCAGGTGCTGGGGCCAGCCAGGCCACCTGAGTCCCTGCACTGGCCCCTGCTGGTCCCCAGTGGCTTTGCCATCCTTTCCAAGTGGAAGCAGGGACACACTCTCTGAGCAGTGCTGGGTTGGAGGCACGAGAAGTGAGCTGGCAGTGAGCAGGCAGCTAAGTGGATCTTTCTCAAGAGAACATGAAGGTGGCGCTGGCCGAGAAGCAGACTGGAAGGCACAGGGCTGGAAGTTGCTTTACCAAACATTTAAAACATGCCTGGCTATGTGCTAAGCACCTCTCATTTATCCTTCTCAATCCCATTTGGGCTTCTTTGGAAATCCGTATTAATAGAAACCTATTGTACAGATGGGAAAACAGAGGCCCTTAAAGCATTCATCTAAGCCATCAGTCCAACTGGGATTCCAACACAGTCCAGCAGGCCTTACTCTGCAGTGATTCTGGGCTGCCAGACTGCAGAGAAGATTGAGCTATCTTCTTCTCTTCCATCCCCCTCCCCCCCCAGGAGACCATGAATGGCACAGCTTCCATGCACCCCCAAGAATATACACTTATTTCTTCCACCAGCCCCTGCTCAGGATAAACCTGGGGTTACCCATGGTCCTGAAGATACTACAATCCACCATCCAGAAAGTCTTTCTATGCTACAAGGTTTAGAGAGAATGCCTGATGGCTTTCTTCCAGTCTCTTCTCTTCCCTCTCTCCCAGCTCCAAACAACACAGGGAGTGCAGAGAAAGGGTTAACTGGAAGAAGGGTGTTATCTCCCCTCAGGGCATTCCCTCTGCAAGGTGATCCCAGCTCAGATCTTATGTTACCTCCTGCCCAGCCAGAGCATCTGCTGCAGGCTCTGCGAACTGGCCTCTACAGAGGGGTGAGGGCAGCCTGGGAGGGGGGGGGTGAGGGACAGTTCCCAGTTGGCTTTGGGCACAGAGTGCTGGGCACCTGGGACTTCTGTCTCTCTCCTCTTGGTTCCTCATTTCTACTTCCTTTCCTAGCAAGTGGGCTGCCACCTTCTGTGCAAGCCCAGGATGCTTCTAGACAAGTGCATGTTGTCAACCTGAGCACCCATATGGCCCTGCAGGGCTCCATGTGGAAGGCCAAAGCTCCTAGCTCCAGCAAGTCCAGAGTATGCCCCTGTGATTGCTTTTTTTCCAAGTAGCAGTGCAGGAAGCAAAGATGCCAAATTAGGAGCTGCAGACCAATCTCCCTCAGCCCTTCCCAGGCATGTAGGGTTCCTGACAGCCCGTGAGGCAGGCCAGGCAGCAGTTAACTCCAAGTTCCAGCATTGCTTGGCGGGCCCCAGGAAGGGTGACAGAAGAAGCAAGTCTCTCCAGGTGTTGTCAAGGACTCAGAAACCTCCCTGCAAGGATGCAGAGGCCAGGCTGAAAACCAAGGGCAGAGCAGAAACGGAAGCTGCAGCCAGCCTTACTACCCTGCCCCCTCCCTCCCCCCTCCCCCCCCCATCCCTACCCCCACCTCCAGGGCCTAGACCTGGCAGCCTGTCTTGGAAGGAGCAAGCCAAGGGCAAATTCTGGGTCTCCTCTCAAAGTCATCCTCACTGGCACTCTGACATAGACCAGGCATTATCAAGGCTCAGAACCAGCAGCAATCAGTCATGTGTGAACAGTCATTTGATGTTATATATTGGCCCCAGATGGTGGCAACCCACAGAAGAACATGCACACCTCCTAATCCTGCCCTACTGATCATCACTTGCAGCAGTGTGCTGTAGATCACCAGCAAAAACACACAAAGCCCTGCTCCCGTGTGTGCATTTGCTCACACTAGATCAGAGGTGAGGCTGTCAGATGTGTGAGCAGCGAGGTTCCGCAACTGGTGAGCATCCATTCCAAGCTGGCAAGCTGGCTAATGTTCAAAGTCAAAAACAAAAAATATCCCACCAGGTGAAGACACAGGCACCTTTCCATGTGCCCTGGTCTCAGGTAGGAGGCGCTCAGTTTGCCAGGTTAAACAGGAAAGGTACCATCAGGAAAAGCGAAGACACATTCACACCTCCCTGGGGTATTTTCTATTTGTGCTGAACAATGAGCATTAGTCAGCTTCTAAACAATGGCCGCATCATAGATTACAGCAAGTGGAGCCCACCCTCTGCCCCTCCAGCCTGGCCCACTGGTTCATCTGTCAGGATTCTGGCCAGCACGACTGTGCTGGTAGCACACTTCTGGCCTTGCCACAGGTCAGGCAGCCCAGGCAGCAGCCCAGGTAGATTCACTGTACAAAGCCAATGCTGGAGGAAGTAACACTCCTGGTCTCGGGGAACATCAGCAGCCAGGGACTACCTGTCTTACACACTCCGGACTTCCTAGGCCAGGCAGTCAGGGCAGCTGGGTGCAGGCCCTGTAGTGTCTCTTTCTCTTCCAGTCTTCACTGTGATGCTGAGAGACACTCTCCACAGTGCTGCAGGCAAGGAGACAGCCCGTGTACACAGATCGCAGGCTCCAGCCCAGCCACAATGCTCTGACCCATAAACCCTAGCACACCAGGGTTTCCTTGTGAGGAACAGAGAGAGAGATGAAAAGAACCCACCAGCCACCAGACCACCACGAGAGCGAGCTGAGCACAGGCTGTGGAGAGGGGTAGGCTACGAGGCTGTAGGTTGACAGGTCTTTGCCTGGCATACATGACACCTAGGGTGTGTGTTCTCTTACCAGACAAAAGGTGTGGGGAAGCTAATTAGGAAGGGTGTGGTGTGGGTGGGACACCTCCTCCTTAGGCAGGTTCTCGGTCTCCTCCTCTGTGGCTCCTTGACCCTCAAGTAAAAGCCCAGGAAGGAGCCACATCTGTAATCTCAGGAAACAAAGAGAGGCTCCGGCCTTCCCACCCTGCCTGTATGAGGCCTGTGGCATCGGAATATACTTCTGAGGTCACTTCAGGAGCCGGATCAGAGTGTTCTAAACGTCAGGGGCCATGATACACACGGTGGGGGAGTCTCCTCCCTCCCCAACTCCCTGATTCTCCCTGCCACAGCTCAAGAGAACCCAGAAAAGAGCACCAGACTGGTGATTCCCTAGAGGGAAGCAAGAACCAGCAGGAGATGGGGGTGGGGTGGGGAGTGGAGGTAGGCTGGCAACTTCCAGACCTCTCTGCCTTCTTCATCAGATTGGATGCAGCCATTTCTACCTGCTCCCTTCACCGAGGACCCCAGAGAAAGCAAGCAGAGGCATACAGAAGACATTGACTGGGTCCAGGAGCTCCAGAGAGCCCAGGAACTCGGGCTGCTTCGGTGGCTGCCATTCATCAATCACAATCAACGGAAGAGCACTTATTAAGAACTGTCTCAGCTATAGTTCTGTTCTGGGCATCCTGCTGCTCATTTAGATTTTTGGTGGAAGGAGCAACCACCTAGAGCCAGGTGAACCTCCCCTCCCTGCCCCCACCTCCTGAGTGGGTGGAGCTTAGCAGGCCTCCAGCCCCCAAAGAATTCATCACCTTTCCACAGAAAGCTGGGGAAAGAGAGTGACAAATGGAGAGAATGAGGAGAGCTCCTCAGTGCAAGCCCTCCAATCCTTTATCCATCCCAGGATTAGGTTAACCCCTAGTGTGCCAGGACTCCGGGGCAAGCTCTCCTTTCTCTGGGTTCTGGAGATGGACACACATATTTAAAAGGTGCTGACCAGCCCAAACCCCAGGGTCTGGCAAGTCCTGGAATCAGAGTTTAACCTCAGGCTGTCTGGTGTGAGACCAAGGCCTCTCACGCCCAGCAAGCCCAGGCCCCTACCTGCTGGGCAGTGGCACCTGGGCGCCTTAGAGTCTCCCTTGGGACACCGAGTTAGGCAGCACCCCAGGCAGTGGGGTGCATACCTGCTTTCCTGGCATCTACCCCTGTGGGAGATTTCAAGGTGCCCGGTGGGCAGGAGAAGGGGCACTGGAGTGAAGGAGGCCGGGCTCCTGTTTTACAAGAGAGCACCAGAGCCACACTGGACAGCCAGGCTGGCCCCTGGCTGACAAACTTCCAGATGGATTTTTGGCATCAGAGCCTCTATGTATCTAATACTCTTTTCCCAGGAGCAACCAGCCTCTGTATTCCAGCCCCCCATCCCCCGCCTTCTGACACCCCAAGTCGTGGGCCATGTGCTTCAGCCAAGGGCTAAAAGCCCCTCTGCTGGGGCAGGAGATCGTCTCGGATTTCTTCCCAAAAGGGCTCTATAGGCTCCTCCCCGCCCCCCTCGGGCCCCAATCGGGTGTCCCGCTGGGAGCCCAGTTGCTTCCCCAGGGACACAAAGGGTTAAACGCAGGCCAGGGGACTCGGTCGGATTTGCCTCCTAAACGCATTTTCCAGTTCATTCCCCAGTACAATATGCCCGGGCCGGGCCGGCCCCCTCCGCCCCCACCCCTCCCCGTCAGAATGGGCCACCGTGGGCCACCCCGGGGTCGGGCCCCCGGCTTAACCCGTCGACTGCCGGCAGCCGGTACCTCGAGGAAAAAGACACGCGGGGCACCCTCGGGAAAGTGGGTCACGCAGCCACCTGGCTGGCAGGAAGCCTGCAGCGCCTCCTCCGGGGAGAGCCCCCGCGTTCGAAGCGGGGTTCCACGGCGGAGCCGCCCAGGGCCAGGAGGCTGCGACCCCCGCGGCTGCCTCGGTTTCCCCGAGGAAAGCACCCGCAGGTGCTGAGCGAGCGAGAAGCCGCGGGTGCCGCAGGAGCGAGCTCCGCGCGCGCGCGCCGTCGGTCGCGGGGCGGTGCGGCGGGGAAGGGGCCCCGTCGGGCCCGGGGTCGACGAGGGAACGCGCGGCCCCCTCCGCCGCGGCCCACCCTAGCCCCGAACCCACAGCCCCGCGGCCCCCCCGGCTGACGCCCTCCCCCGGGGGCCGCCGTCTCACACCCCAGACGCCGATTACGGTGATTATCCGTGCGTTTATGTAACGCGCAGTGTTTCCAAACTGCTGCTCGGGCTGAGGACCGGTTATTAAACAAACAGAACGCGATTACCTACGACGAGGATCGTGCGGGGCGGCGTGGATGGAGAAAGTGCCCGCGAGCCCCCGGGGCCTCGCCCGCGCCGCCGACCCCCTTCACCCACGCCGTGACCCAACTTTCCGGGCTCTCCCTCCGCTCCCTGCCCCGGGTGGGGAGACCGAGGCGAGCCGGCTTACCTGGGAGGAAGAAGGCGGTCACGGCCAGGGCGAGTCCCCACCAGCGTCCAGCGGCGCCCGCGAGCCCCATCCGAGCCATCGGGGGCCGGGGGTCCGGCGCGAGCGGCGGCGGGGAGGGCGCTCCCCGCGCTCCGGAGTCCGGCCGGGAAGACGAGGACGGAGAGCGCCGGCGGCCGGCGGGCGCTGGGAGGACCCGGGTCCGCCGTGGCCGTCGGCCGGGGTGCGGTGCGGTGCGGAGCGGTGCGGTGGGTGGGGCGGGGTGTGCGCTCGGCGCGGCCGCGGTCGGGTTCCCGGCCGCCTCGGGCTCGGGTCCTCAGAGATGCCCGCCGCGAGTTGCTCGAGTCCAGCCCCTCGGCTCCTCCCGGCGCCGGTCCCCGCCCTCTCCTTCCACGCAGAGCGGGGCTGCGGACAGGCACCCACCGCCGCCCCCCTCCTCCGGCTGCCCGGAGCCCGCGCCGCGGTCACACCCGCCCGCTCCGCTCCAACTCGCCGGCGTCCATGGCCGGCCGCGCTCCGAGGGTGGCGGGCCGGACGAGCCCGGGCGGCGCGGAGGGGCTCGGGGCCCAGGCGGCGCCGCGCGGCTCGGCGGCCGGGCGCCCGCGCTGCCTGGACCGCGCGGCCGAGCACGAGGAGAGCGAGCCGGGTGCGCCGCGCGTCCCCGCCGCCGGCTTCGCCTTCGCCGCTCGGCCCGGGGCCGGCGATCCGCGCCGCTGTGGAGCTGCCCGGGCTCCGAGGCGAGCCGCACTCGCCGCCGCGCTCTGCCGTCTCTTTCTCTCACTCGCCGCGCTCCGGCCCCTCAGCCGCGCTCCGTGATGTCAGCTCGGGGGAGGGGTTAGCGTTAACCCCTCCAGGCGCCGGCGCGCCCGGCCCGGCCCCGCGCCGCCCGGCCTCCGCCCGCGCGCCCGCGCCGCCCCCCACGCCCCTCCCGGCGGAGGCGGACGCGGGCGAGGCCGCGGGGTCCCGCGCCGGCCCCCGCTCCCGAGATGCCCCCTCGGGGGTCCCCTTTCGGCCCGGGCCCTGGCGCGGGGCGGGCGGCCCTGCTCGGCGGCTGACAAAGGGAGGCAGTGACCCCTAGCGGCCGGCGGCGGGGAGCCGCGGCGCGGCGAGGGTGGAGTTAAGATGGGGCGCGGGGCGGCCGCGCCGGGGCCGGCCGGGGAGCGCCGGGGCCGACCGGGTCCGCGCCGCGCGGGCTCCCCGCAGCCCTCGCCGGCAGCCCTGGGCCCATTGCGCGGACGGGGCCGCGGAGGCCCGGGGGGAGCGGCGGGCGGCCGGGCCGGGCCGGGCCGAGGCGGCGCCGGGACTAGAACCCCCGCGGCCGCAGCCCCCTCGTCCCGGCACCGGGCCGAGGCCGCTCGGCGCCCCGCCAACCGGAAGCTGCCGAGGAGCCGGTGGAGCGCGCTAGCCGGGAGAGCGGGGTGCGCGGGTTTCGGGCGCGGATTCCCGGGCGGCCCCCGCCGCTTCCCGAGGGTCCTTCCCCAGCCGCCAAAGCGCCCGACCTTCCCAAAGAGCGCGAAACCCGCGGGCGCCCTTTCCCGGCGCCTCTGCCCCGGCGGTGTGCGGGATTCCCGCGCCGGCGGCCGTCCGGGACGGGTCCCCCGCGGGCGGTGGCTCGCTGCCCGTCCCGCTCGCCACCACCCCACATCCGGGAGGCGGCCTGCCAGGGCGACTGCGCCCTCCCGGCCCGCCCGGCCCGCTCCCCCCGACCTCCCGTCCGCATCCCCGCCCCGGGCGGGCAGAGGGACGTGGGCTCCCGCCGGACCCGAGCAGGCGCGGCTGCCTCTGCCCTTTGTGCCCAGCTCTGCACGCGGCGGAACAGCTCTCTATAACGTGGAAATTATCCACCCTGAGAATGGCCGGGGGAGCAGGGCACGGGAGTAGGGGGCCCGGGAGGCAGAGGGGCAGGGGGCCTGGGGAGGGGCCTGGGGGGCAGAGGGGCAGGGGGAGTGGGCTGGGAGGGCAGAGGGGCAGGGGGAGTGGGCTGGGAGGGCAGAGGGGCAGGGGGAGGGGGCCGGTGGAGGGGACTGGGGGGCAGAGGGGCAGGGGGAGAGGGCTGGGAGGGCAGAGGGGCAGGGGCAGGGGGCCTGGGAGGGCAGAGGGGCAGGGGGAGAGGGCTGGGAGGGCAGAGGGGCAGGGGGAGGGGCCTGGGAGGGCAGAGGGGGAGGGGGGCCGGGAGGGCAGCACTTGTCCACTACTGCGGTGGGCTTGGCATCTTAGGAAGTAGTCACATCCAGCCTCACATGAACACTCACCCACTAGCATCGTTTTCCATTTCACACTTGTAACCAGGGCGGACTTTGTACCAAAACACCATGCCCAGCCTGTGGATACACAGACATCACCACCACATCACCCTTGCCCAGTGGGAGCTCTCCTTGGCGCAGGGAGACAGACATAGAAACAGGTGTGACGTGGACCCGTGGACTGGAGGGGGTGTGGGTATGGGTAGCAGGGAAGTACCCAGTTTAGCCTGGGCTGAGCTGGACATCAAGAAAGGCTTGTGGGAACAGAACATGGGCTGAGTGCGTCATCTATGAGACGTTTAAATGTGGGAGGGGTAACCCCAGGAGACTGCATTGAGGGTGAGCAATGGAGGAGGGGGTGGCTTGGGGACTCACAAATGGTTAGTCCTGAGTGGAAGCTGGAGAAGCAGGCAAGCCTACTGCAAGTCCATGAATCATTCCAGGCAGCTGCTGGGGTAGGGGTGGCTGAACTAGGATTGTCTTGTCAAATGCAGTTTTGGCAGCCATGATTCTCAGGTACCTTCAGGGCCCAGGCTGGACGGCCTCAGCCTCAGACTATGCCTGCCACCTTGTGTGAGCTGAGTGTGGGGTGGGGGTGGGGGGTGGGGGAGGTGGGGGGGGTGGGGGGGTGTGATTGTGGCTGTGATAATGCCTGCTAGTTCTCTGCTCATAGTCTCCCATTCTCCCCACCCCTGGGTGAGGAGGATCTTAGCTCAGCTACCCTGAAGTGGATTTTCCAAGAAGGCAAGTGTGGAGAGGGAGGGGCATGGCAGCCTGGGGTGGGTCGGATGGAGAAGGTGAAAACAAGCATATAAGATTATATGGCCACGCAGTTATTTTCTTTAAGCCAGTGGGAATGCAGCTGGCAGTGTTGACTGTTGATGCTCTCCCTGAAGGATGGATCAGATTTGGAGCAAGGGAGACCGGAGAGAGAATTCCAGGTGGAAAGGCCAACTTGTGCAAGGAAGGTGTGTGGAGGTGGGTGAGGTTCTACCTTCCTGGGATGAGCAGGGGGGTCTGGTTTGTTTCGCCTTTTGGAAATGTGTGGGAGAAAGAGACAGGTAGGTGCAGCCAGCTTGTGAGCCACCTGGAAAGGTTTCCTTCTGTGGTGGGAAGAAAAACCGGACCAAGCATCAAGAGGATTGACTCTGATCCTTATTCTTAAGCTAGGAGCCCAAATGCAGTTCTGTGTCTTCTTTCTTCTTTAACTACTTTAACTTTTTTTTTTTAAACTTCTTCTGTAACTTCTTTAATTACAATCTTCTGACTCTAAAGCAAGCTCTGCGGGCTCTACCTACCATCTATATCTTACATCTGATGACATTGTCTGCTTATGCTATTGACACCTTTTTCTTTACAATACCTTCTAGCCAGGGTAGCCAGAGCACATTGAGGAGAGAGGCAAGCCATATATATTGATTGAATACCTGGGATCTGGGAGCTAGGGGGCCTGAGACTGAGTTCTTAAACACCAGCTCTGGCCCACAGTATTATGCTGTCCTTGGACAAATGACTTAACTTTTGCATAGGTAGGTTTCTCATCTGTAAAATGGAGTGGCATAATAATGCCTACTTCATGGAGTTATTGTGAGGATTTAAGTGATTTAAGCATTTTAAACACTTGGGATAATGCCTGGTGTATAGGGAAAATGGTTTCAGTGTTAGTCATCGTTCTAACTGGACTCTGTCTCTCCATATCCAGTCTGACTTCTCTCCTTCCAAGAGGACATGTGTGTGTAAATTAGGGTCTCCCTATCTTGAGCCATGGCGCCACTTCTGATTTTCTGCTGGTTAATTAGAAATAAGAGTTTCATGGACTTTCCTGCCCAGGCTAGCTTTGGACCACAATCCTCAAATCTCAGCCACCTGAGTAGCTAGATTACAGGTGTATGCCACAGGTGCCTCACTTTTCATTGTGAAGTAATTATGGATTTCCAAAAGAGTTGTAAAGTAGGTACAGAGTTTCTGTATACCCTTCATCTGGGCTTCCCCAAATGAGAATATCTTATGTAAATAAATGTAGTACATTTATCAAAACTAAGAAATTCCATCACACAGATAATTTTGGGGGAGTTCTGATTAATATGTATTTTTCTGTAGCCTCATGTCACCCTGCTCCAGGGCTTGAGGAAGAGCCACTTGACTTTCCTGAAGTTCCAGCCATCAGACCTGCCTACTATACGCCCAAGCTGTTCCATCGGGATTCAACACTCATCCCCTTCTTTTTGTTCAACTACTTTTCCTTTAGGGTTCAGTTAACATGAGTCACTTCCTCCCAGTGGAACAGTCCTGTCTCTGTATCCTCTGGTGACTTCCTTCATATTCTTGTCACCATTTCAGTAAGCCTGTGATGCTTGATCTACTTGATGCTTTTATCTCTTGAAGGACAGGGGCGGTGTGTTGGGGGTGGGGTTTGCTCTCTCTCATATACGCTACACCTAGGACATGCCTGGTACCTGGTTAACACCGAATGGGATATGTGTTGGTTGATTCTCTTACATCCTGTGCTACTTACTACCAATCACATTCTGTTTCTGGGCCTTAGTTTTCTTTTTTTTCTTTCTTTTTTATTTTTATTTTTTGCCAATCATGGGGCCTGAACTCTGGGTCTGGGCTCTGTCCCTCAGCTCTTTAGCTCAAGGCTAGTGCTGTACCACTTGAGTCACAGTGCCACTTCTGGCTTTTTCTGCTTATGTGGTGCTGAGGAATTGAACCCAGGGCTCATGCATGCCAGGCAAGTGCTCTACCACTGAGCCACCTTCCCAGCCCCTGGGCCTCAGTTTTCCTATCTGTATTGTAAACTTCGTGTGGTCACTAGTTTGCAAATTATGTTTTGAGAGACCTAAAATTTCCAGGGTTCCTTACTCCTTGCTTCTCTAGGAGTTTGCGTTTAAAGAGTATGTTGTTTGGGCTGGGAAGGTAGAGCGCTTGCCTTGCATGCCTGAGGCCCTGGGTTCGATTCCTCAGCAGCACATAAGCAAAAAGAAAAAAAGCTGGAAGTGGCACTGTGGCTCAAGTGGTAGAGCGCTAGCCTTGAGCTGAAGAGCTGAGGGACAGCGCCCAGGCCCAGAGTTCAGGCCCCACAACCAGACCCCCCCCCCAAAAAAAAGAATATGTTGTTTATAAGCCCTGTAAACATTAGATTTCTGAGGATTCTTCGTAATGTCTTTTGAAGATTCTGATCTTTAAAGGTTCTGGGTAGATTATTGCATGTTATCTTATGTATTAAAGGTTCTGGATAGATTATTGCATATTATCTTATTTATTGTATCTAGTTGCATGGTTTCTGTTTTCTTTCGCAGGCGATGGTGAGCCATTGAAGGTTTCTCAACACGGGGTGCTTATTGGGAACTGTTGGAGCTGTGTTTACAGGAGATGAATCTGGCAACAACGTGGGTAGGATGGACAGATGATGATTGGTCAGTGAAGGAGGAGGGGAGCAGAGAGAGGGGGTTGTCATGGAAGCCAAGGGAGAGGATTTAACAGGGGAGGAAGAAGATGAGGGGGAAAGGAAAAGGGGTGGAAGTGGAGGAAGATGTTGCCAACTGTGTGTGATGCTGTGGGATGCAGTTGTAAATCAGAAGGGGGCTTTGGAAACAGTAGCAAAGACACCAGTGGCCTCTGAGAGGAAGATGTTGACTGCCATGCAGAGGCAGAGCTCAGATCAAACTGGGGGGGGGAGGGGAGGGAGGACAGGAGGGGAAGAGCAAATGGGAGGGGGTGGGGTCCTGCTTCCTGGAAGTTTGATGGTGATTGAGGAGGGAGATGATCAGAAGCTTGGAGAGGGTTAGTGAGACAGGCCAAGGAGCTTGTTTTCTCCTTTTTGATGGGAGATCAAATGCATCTTGTAGGCGCATAGACAGACAGCATCTTATAGATGCGCAGTGGACATTGTAGGGCTGGAGAAGTGCAGGAAGTGACAGAGGGTGTGATGTTTGTTAGAGGAGCCCAGGAGATGGGTGGGAGGTGGGACTGAGGGTGGGAGGGGGCAGCCTGGGGAGAAGAAGAGGAATCCAGCTCTGAACCTGCAGGGAAGGTGAAGGGAGCACAGAGGTGGAAGTTTGGGGGTGGAAAGCTGGGAAATTAATAATAAGGGCACTGCTGTGGAATGGGAGATGAAGTTACCTGCAGAGAGAGGTTGGAAGGTGACTTCAGATTTCACAAGTGGGCAGGCAAGAAGATTGGAGGGGAGGTGTGATTCGGGATCTGCCGGCACCTGCAGGTGATGCGGGCCTGCACAGGGAGAGTCAGCACTGTAGGCATCTCCTTGGGGCCGTAGACATCAACTTAGTCTGGGGAAGACCAGTTAGGGATTCCAGCTGACTGTGGAATGGATTCCCAGGGGCTTTCTGACTGGGCCACAGGCCCGTTCGTCAGCAGTGCTCTCCCCAGGACTCTTGTCCCTTTGTGGACACTGGACGAATCCCTTGCCCCCTCCCGTCTCTGATGCTTGATGACTGTAGACGTGACAGGCCACTCACAGGACAGGCAGTGGGTTCACCTCACCCCCCTTGATGTGGGGGCAGCAAGGAGGGCAGGGAGGGGTCAACCCAGTCGAGACAGGCCCTGAGGGAAGGGCCATCCCTAGGAGAGTCTCCCCAAAGCTTTCCCTCAGCTTCCTCAGGCTCTTTCAGACAGGCAGCTGTTGGACTTGGAAAAGACCCAAAGTCAACAGAATAATGACTTCCCCTCCCCGCCATCTCCCAGGCCCCTTGGTATCATCCAGTCACTGGCTAATGAAGCTCACTTTGATGTGAAGGGAATGCTATGAGGAAGTCTCCAAGATTCTCCAACCCCCTGAAATCTGTTAGCAGGAAAAGTTGCTGGCGTAGTATGCTCACCAAGAGTGTCACCTCCTGGGTCCCCAGCCCTCGATAGGAGATGTCATTGGAGGCTTGAGGGCAAAAGCAGAGGAGGAGGAAGAGGAGGAATCTCATGGAGCAAGGGTAGCCAACACTCTAGCCAGCCTCAGAGACACCCCACCGGCATGGGTACCATTTTCCCTAACCTGACAGGCCCACCTCACCCCAGCCAGTGCTCCTGGGGGTGGGTGAGAAACCAGGGCCCCTGATTACTGTAATCATCACTGTGGTAGCTGTGGTGATTATGATGGTGCCTCCGTATCCCACAGTGCTTAGCAACATTTAATTGCTGTTATTCCTACAGAGATCACTGCAGAAACTCCCTATTGCCATGGCTGCCATTGCTTTTGGGGATAGATTAGCTGAGCACTGCTGCATCCCACCCCCACGTCCAACCATCTCATGTGCCAAAGGGGAGCCAAAACAGCTTAGCAGGCAGCCAGCCTCTCCCTGAGGGCTGTGGTATCTCGGGGGCATACCAGGGCTGCTGGGGGGGCTGGCATCCCATTGTGACCCCCCATTCAAGAGCAGAGTCTGGGAGGTAAGTTTGTGTCTTTGATCTGAAGGAATGGTCACACCCAAACCTTAGAGAATTGTGCAAGCATTCCCGCCTTGGATGGCAGTACTTAAAACTCTCCAGTGCTGAGAAGAGTGCTTGAGGGTCCAAATGGACCGGGGAGATTGGCTCATGAGCTTGGCAGGGCTCCCGCCTAGAGCATGCTCAGTGGAGGAGGATGGAAGGAAAGCAGACTTTTGAGAAAGGAAGACATGCCTCCCTCCACCTCCTAGAGGGAGCCCTTAGGAGTTGGGGTGGGGGTTGTGATCATTCTCATCCACCACTCCCGCCTTCCCCCCAGTCCCGCTTATTGCCAGCCACAAGATATCAAGAAGTGGAATCTGTCAAAAGGGGAGAAGGCAAGTCCAGCCAAGAGAGCAACTGTGGCCACCGGGCCTGGGAGGGTGGAGACGGGGCTGAGGCCTGAGGGCTGTGGATCTCTCTGGGAAGGACCTCAGGAAAGCTGGGGCCCTGGGTTCTGGAATCCACACATCTGCCGGGGCCTTGTTTGCATGACAGGCTGCTGAAACCAGCCGGGCGCTGCGTTGGGAATCCTCACTTGACTGAAGAAGGGGTCCCTTGTAGGTGTAGTCTGGAGCCCATGCTCCCTGAGACAGGGCTAAAGAGGGATGGCAGTGACCCATCTCCAGCGAAGAGGGCCCGGACAGGTTTCTATCACATGAAGAGCAAAGAAGTCTCTGTCTCTGTCTCTGTCTCTCTCTCTCTTTCACACACACACACACACACACACACACACACACACACACACACACACACACTGACAATTCTGCCCAAGTAGCACCCCGAAAGAGAAAAAGAAGGCCACATGGAGAAATGAAAATAATTTGTGAGTGAAGATTCTTTTTTTAAAAATTTAATTTTATTTAAAAATTTACTTTAATATAATTATAAAGTTACTTTAATAATAGATTTAATTTTTTTCCTATATTACGTAAAGTGCTTTTTCTGCAGAAATGAGCTTCTGAATTATGTTTGATTTAGGTTAATATTAATGCCTTGTACTCCTTGAAGCACATGCTTCGGAGAAGAGGTGCTCTGGGAGGGCTGCAGGCAGCCACGGAGTGACAGCCGAAGGGTAGGCAAGGCCAGCGCAGGTAATTGGATTTTGAAGAGACCACGAATCACTTGCTGGCTGAGCAGGGGGAGGAGTCGGGAGTACAGGGTGGAGTCCTGGGCCTGCCATTTTCCAACTGTAAGATCTGGGATAAAGGGGGTGATCTCCCATTCAGGTTTACCAGGGAGGGATCTGAGAGGGTCCTTGAACAACCCAGGACACAAGGTAGGCACTTTCTTCATGAGGTACTTGACTTCTCTGAGCCTTAGTCTCCTCCCTTGTAGATGGTGTTTGATGGAACCTCAGGAACCTTTGTACAAGGTCTTTGAACTCCACTCTTGGGGATGGTGATGATGGGTGGGGTGAGATGCAGGATGGATGGTTCTCTCCAGCCTTGAGAGATGAGAGACTAAGAGCTGTGATGGTGGTTCACAACTATTTTCCTAGCGGCTTAGGAGGCTGAGATCTGAGAATTGCAATCCAAAGCCAGCTTGGACCCAAAAAAGCTGGAAATAGAGAGCTATAGCTAAAGTGGTAGAGTGTCAGTCTTGAGTGAAAAAACTAAGGGACAGTACCCAGGCCCTGAGTTCAAACTCTAAGACTGCCTGTCCAGATTAACAGCATGAATGATTTATGGGAACTTAGGGCAACCCCTCTGTCACATCAGACTTTAAATTCAAGAAATAATTATGAGGGCTGGGGAACTAGCCCAGTAACTACAGACCACCTATGATCAGGTTCTGTACTGGGCACGGAATAAAGTCATAAATAACTGCCCATCCCCCTTTTCTGGGACCACAGCGTAGGCAGGGACTGATAAGGAAGTGGGGAATCTAGGAACCCACTGGAAGGCCAGGTGCGTGGTCCAGCAAGTTGGGTTGGGAAGTGTTTTCTGCAGGGGTGACCAGAGTCTGGAGGCCCCTGGGCCTGACCCATCTACTGAGCTCCCCTGCAGCTACTGACCTGGTACATCAATCTGTACGGTCCCCTGGCAGAGGCTCTGCTGCCTGGCATGGGCTGTGGCTCCAGAGGGCCGAGCGGCATCTCTCCCAAGCACGCTGCTGTCACCACAGTGCCTGTGTGGGCCTGATGGCTGCCTGCCAGCGGGGCTCACAGCAGCCCAGGCAGCCGAAAAATAATGAACAGCGTCACTAATGGGCCCAGGTACAGGGAGGTGGGTGTGTAACCATATACATGTGTGTGTGCATGCTTGCACACATGTGTGAACATTTAGACTCATTGGCTTTTTTGCCCACACCTCCATTGAAGCTCAGGCCAGCACACGGGGACATGCCCTGCTACCTGTGTGAGATGAGTCCAGGGTGCACACGGCTTACACGCCACTGCCAGCCCACACTCCCCGCAGGTCCCTGCTGACGTGTCGGGGGCGGGGCAGGAGGGAGGCTATGCTTCTCAGGGAGCGCAGGAGCATCTGTACACAGTGTTTAGCTCGAGGCCTGGCACATAGGAGTGTTGCATTTTAATATAACATCATTATGTAGGATCACATGAAGACACTAATGTGGGTACTGCAGCACTCCTAATAGACACGTGTACTCTGCCCCCCCCCCCCCCGGCGTACTTTCGGAAGCAGGTGCACACACAGGAACCCACAATTCCACAGCAGTGGCACACACATCCTAGTGTACACAAACAAACACGTTCAGTCTCTTGGGCTTGCTATAATTTCCTCTCCCAAGTGTGCCTACACAATCACAACCACAATAACCACCACGGCAAAACCCAGTTGACTGATTTCTTTCTGCATGTTCAAGGCCTTTCAAGGCTGTGATCTCGAGTGGTCCCCGTGACAGGCAGCCCCTGGGCTAGGTGAACAGAGCAGGAATTTCTCCCCCAGGCTTCTGGTTGAAGAACTAGACACAGGAGGTGAAGGTTGCTCGCCCCCCCACCCCACACAGAGGTGGATGGAAGCCCAGAGCCATCATGGTGGTGAGCTCCCCTGTCGCTGGGTGTGGATCTAATGACCTCCAGCTCTTCTGTGGAAAGCCAGCCAGGGCCGGACCCCGGACAGAGTCTTGATTCCTAGTCAAAACATTTCCCGGAGTCAACCCTGACTGAGAAGTGGGATTTGGAGGCTGATAAGGAGAATCTGCCATCATTTGAAATCCCATAAAGTCTCATTTACAACTCCCTGTCAGATGAAAGGAGCGATTGGATGTGTTGGAGGGAAAGGCAAATACCCATTTCCCTTAGGACTCTGGCCTCAGACAGCTGACGGGAGTGGGGGGCAGGGGGGGAGTGGGAGGGCCTAGGGGAGGTGTCTGCCCATCTGGGCTTCACCTCTGTGTGCTTCCAGTTCCTCTCTCCAGGGTAGCCTTCCGGTCCTTAAGGCTCTGGTTCCAAGGGATGAGAGGAGAAAAAGACAGCGAAGAAGAAGGGTTTCCCCCTGCCTCAGAACCCCTCTCTTCTGGATGAACTTCCCTTTTCTGCCCAGGGCTGAGCCTGTAGCACAGGGAGAACACCTTGCTTCATTCCTGACTGGGTTGAAGTAAGCAATAACCCGCCCCCACTCCCCCCAGTACCTGCCTGCCATTTCTTCAGAGGCTGGATTTACAAACTTCCAAGGTGATGAGGCCAGCCCCCCCCCCCCCCCCAGGCAGGTCTCTAGCAGAGAGGTGGCCTGCTGGGGACAGGTTAGGGAGAGTGACATCCCTAGGGCTGCTCCTGGCCCACCAGCACTACAGGCCTTTGTTTCTGTACCTGCAGGATGGGGATGGCATGAGCAGACAACAAGATGGGTTTTGCAGAGCCTAGGTTGGTGCCTGGCACACCGCCGGGCCTCCACACTGCCAGGGCTGGAAGTCGGGCTAGCAAAAGGTGCATGCCCAGCTACCTGGGTGTGCCGGCTCTGGCTGGGAAGGAGGGAGCGAAGAGGGAGGGGCAGGGAGGGGACATCTGTTTGACACTCTTGTCAGCATCCGTTACCTGGTGTGTATTTTCCCAGGAGCTGATTACATTACAGCGTGTGTTGATAAACATTTGGAGTCGAAGCACAGAGGAAACTGAGCAGAATGTTAAGCGGGAGGTGGTTTGGTCAGGAGATGCTGAGAAAGGGCTGGCTGGGATGAGCCCCTGGAGTCTATAAGAACCTAAGGCCCGCCTGGCCCCTTTCTCGTTCTGACCTCTCTCCTCCCCGACTGCTTGGACCCCAGCAGAGTTACACATGGAGATGGCTTGTATAGCAGAAGAGGTGTGTGATTTGGATCCCAGACAATCATAGGTTCCAATGCTAGCTCTGCCGCAGATGGACTTTTGGCACTCTGGTCCAGTCCCTTAACTTCCCCGAGCCTCAATCTCCCCTTCTGTAAAGTGGGCCCAATTTCCACTCCACAGAGTGGAGTAAAAAACTCAAAGACTTCACCCTGCTGGGCATGGAATTCAGCACTCAGTAGATGGTAGCTCTTTTTCTCTCGGTGCCCAGATTAATTGCAGGAAGATGCCCCCCCCCCCCCAGCTGTGCCGGTGGCTGCTGTGTCTCATTTTTTACTTTGAACTGAGAGATGGGTAGCTTTCCCTACTTCCAGCCACAGCCAGGGGAAGAGCAGGTGGCCCCCGGTGAGTTGTAGCATTCATCTGTGGGCTTTGTGCGGTAATCTGCCTGGTGCGATGTTTTGTCCGGCTCCTCCCAGGGGGACAGAGACTGTGTCGGTCTTGCCATCACGCAGTGTCTAGCACCTGGCACTGGCCTATCTGTTGGTCCGGAGAGGAAGGTCAGGTACCTCATGTCTGCAGCCTGCATTGTCTTGTTTCTGAGTTGAGAACACCAGCTAAGCTTCTCCCTAAGCTTTAGTCATGACCTTGGGGAATGCATCTCTACCCTCTCTGAGGTTGTGGCATTTAGACCTTCAAGAGGAGCAAGTCCAACTGTCTGTCCTTCTGTCCAGCTGTCTGGTGCAGTGGAACTGGGTAAATGAACCCACTCCGTGGGGCCTTGAGTGGGCACCTGCCACCCGGGCCGCGTTCAGGTGCACCTGGCACCTCCCCGGCTGCTGGGACAGCGCCACCTAGTGGGCCCTGGCCCGGGAGATGCAAGCCGGGGTCTATTTATTCTGGACTGTGCCCCAGAGCCCCGTCTGCCCTGGCAGGTTCGTGTTCTCCCGTGCAGGACTTGCAGAGATCTCGAGGGGCCACATCCCTCTTGTGTTCGGGGGAGGGCACGCGCAACCGGCAGGCCCTGGGCAGTGCGCAGGAGGCACCTTCCCATCCCCCGCGTGGCATGTGCCGGCCTGCCACAAAGGGGCCATTGATTGGGATGAGCAGACTGGCTGTGGTAGAGAAGCCAAGGGAACACACACACACACACACACACACACACACACCCCTCCTTCAGCGCCCTTTGCTCTAAAGGTGGGGGTGGAGGAAGAGCATGCAGCCCCCTCCCAGGCTCAGGCTCCACCTCCTTATTAGGACCTCACCTGTCACCCCCAGGCCTCCCTGTTCCAAGTGTCTTTGGATAAATCCACAGCAATGACCCCAGTCCCCATCCCCTCCCATATGTGGTCCCCTCTCCCAGCAAAGGTATTCTCTGGCACTTAGGACCTCTTTGTAATACCAGGCAAAGCTGATACCACAGGCAGCTGCTGCAAAGGCAAATAAGAGACAGCAATGCATCCCAGCTGCTCTGGCTCACCAGCCTCGGGCCTCTCCAGGGACGCTCCAGGAAGGCTGTGTGTGTGTGTGTGTGTGTGTGTGTGTGTGCGCGCACGCGTGCGTGAGCGAGATGGGGCTGGGTGAAGAGACCCCAGGCAGCAAGGAACCTCTTTTCCTGCTTCTAAAGTTAGGAGGCTGCCCTGACCTAAAAATGGCCCTGGATTTGAACCCCAGCTGGATGTAGGCTTCTGGTCCTTCTGTAGACCTGTGCTCAGTTCCTCTGTGACAGGGGAGCCCCAATTTCTAACAGCCTCTGCATTCTGGGTACACTGACCTTTAGGGGCTAGCAGTGCCCAATTCCTTCCAGTCTATTGTGTCAGAGGTAAGAGCAGAAGCTGGGTTACAGACCTCATTCCTGCTCCTTGCCCCCACCCTTCCTCAGAGCTGTATCTGGGCAGCCCCAGGTAGCTGGCTGTTGGTACTAGGAAGAAAGAGCTGGGAGTGTCCAGGAACAGGCTCGTGGACATTGTTCTTGTCTCTCGCTCTGCTCCTGCTGGCCACCTGGCTTCCAGTGTGTACACAGGCAATGCTAGAGGCTGTGGGGAGATGGGGTGGGGATGCTGGCATGCTGGGTTGCTAAGGCCTCTTCCTGCTCCCCAAAGCCTGTACGGAGAGTGTGTCCCCATTTGTGAGCAAGGCTGTACCCACATGGGCGCCTGGGCTTAGGCTTAGAGCCACAGGTTCTCAGGGTTGGAAGGACTTGGCTAAATGCTCATCTGGATTTTGCTTGATAGCTCATGGTGACTGGAAGCTCATGTCCTTCCTGGATAGCCCACTCTGGCTGCAAGTTGGCATGTTGAACTGAAACTTGTGCCAGCTACCCTCCTCTTCTGCAGGAAAAGAGAGCCAAGACCAAGTGTTACAGGCACTGCCCTCACAGCTAGCATTTACTGAGGACCTAGTACCAGCTAGGTGCCATGCGAGTGTCCCACATACACATTGACTCTCATAGGTCTTGTCAAACTCAGAGGAAAGGGAAACATAGAGAAGTTAAGGAACTTGTCTAAAGTCACACAGCCAGGCAGTGTCGGAGTGCCAGTTCAGAACAAAACAAGCTGGTGGCTCAAGCCTATGATTCAAGCTCTTTGAGAGGCTAAGAATGGGATGATCATAGTTCCAGGCCAGCCTAGGACTCCATTTAAAAAAGGTCCATAAGACTCCCTCAGCAGAGAGAAGCTGAGCGTGTGGCACTGCACACCTGCCATTCCACCTACAAGCCTAAAAAGGTGGATCGTGGTCAAGTCACCTGCCCCATGGAAGACGGGAAGACCCTATCTCAAAAAGAACCAGTGCAGAAGGACTGAGGTGTGTGGCTCAGTGGTAGATCACCTGCAGACCAAGTGCAGTATTGCAGAAACAAAACAAAACAGATGCCACCGAATCAGGAAGTATCGCTCTGAGTTTAATCAATACATTATCCAATGGGGGTGAGGGCAATTCATTTGGGTACATTCATTTGTATATATACCTTTATTGCCAGTTCTAGGAAGCAGAGCTCCATGGTGTTTTGGCAACCAGGAAGAGCTCTCCTCCTCCTCCTCCTCCTCCTCCTCCTCCTCCTCCTCCTCCTCCTCCTTCCTCTTCTTCCTCTTCTTCTTCCTCCTCTGCACCCTCCTTTTCTACACTGCTGAGAATTGAACCTAAGGCCTTGTGCATGCTAGGTAAGCATTCAATCACTGCACCAGCCTGGTCTTTCTTCTTCCTGCCCCTTCTTCATTCCCCATCACACTGTCCTTACCTTCATCTAAATGGAATGTCCCCTTCTCCATGTGGATGCTCTTTGGAGTTCTCCGGAAGCAGCGAGCAGCCAGGCTGAGGCAGGCGTTCAGGACTCACACAGGCAGGCTGTGTAGACTAGAAGCGGTTACTGAATGGGAAATAAACAGGGAAGTTCTGTATTTATGTTCCACACGAGCCCAGGGTTAGGTGGTACACGGTTCAGAGAATTTTATGTTCAATTTTATGTCTCGACAGAGTTTTGGGATGAGGTTATCACTTCTCATCTAATTAGCTCAAGAAAGCTTTCGCAGGCCCTGCTCTAGGGGACTTGCTTGCTGTCTTGGCTTTGCCATCTGTCCCCAAGAGTAAGACTTGGGGGTAGAGTGAGCCCAAAGAATGAGCACTAGATTAGGAGTCTGAATATCTTTGACCTTGGTTCTAACTCCAGCTTGCCACATGGCCTTGAATAATTACCCTGCTCTTCTGGGCCTTCACTTCCTCATTTGTAAAACAAGATAAGACAAATCTGCACAGGACCCTTCCGCAGGTGAATCCCCTGAAGTCTGTCAGAGACTGCTGTGTGCAGGTGGACAGGTTGTGCACTGGGCAGATAGAGACCTGGCCAAAAGGTAGAGGAAGCTGAGATCCAGCCTGTGATCTCACCAGGGGGTGTGCCCGGGTGAGGCCTGCCTTCACCTGGGGTAAGAGGCCCTGTGTGTAATTCACACAGAGGTGCCTGAGGTCTGCAGGTGCCTGCAAGGTCCTCTTGTGGGCTGGCTTCCTGTGGTGAGAATGGGAGTTGAGGTGGTGCTAAAGGAGTTTATTGGGAGGGGAGATGTGGGCTAGGGCTGAAGGGCAGAGCTGGGAGATGGAGCGGGGCAGTTGGAGCACATCATGTTGGGGCTGAACTTCAGAAGAGAGGGAGAAGGGAGAGAGGCAGGCTGCGCTGCACTGACAGTGGCACCCATGGACTGGGTATCTCCAGGAATAGTGGTTTCCTGTCAACGGCCCAGCTCTCTCCCACTCCAGGCAGCGCTGACAGCAAGCCTGGATGGCGTGGGACCTTCCCTGACCCTCCCTTTGGAGGTTTGGGGTTTTTCCAGGGCTCCTCAGAGGCCTTTCTTTCTTCAACCTCTGGATCTGGGGTCCCAGAGGCCTTCCGTGCAGTGACCAGGCAGTGTCCTGCCGTCAGGGGGGCTCAGCATTTCCCAGGGTTCCTGGGCAGGGGTGTGATGGGAAGGGGCCCCAGGCTTTTGTGGCTGGGGATGTGTGTGGTCACTGGACTCAGCCTGACCGGAGGTGAAGGTGACCACAGATTAGAGGATCATTTACTCTTGAGAATGAAATCTGCTGAGGACCAATGTCTGTGTCCCCCCCTTCGCACTCCATCTCAATCTGCAGGAGGAAGTGTGGGGGGTTGCTGAGAGGGAGGAATGGGGCTGAAGGCCTAGGAAGGAAGGGGGGGGTGGTCTTGGGGAGCCTGGTAAGGCCTCAATTTTGCTTACTTGGGGCAGTGACAGAACAAGATGACAGAAGGAGGGGCTGAGGAGAGCTTGTTCTGACCGACTGTTCATCAGTCAGACTGTAGCTCTGGCAACTGTTTCATCCCCTTATTGTCCTTGCCTCCAGCACCCAGAAAATAAGGAGGAGAAGCAGCCCGACCCATCAGCACACCAGTCCTCTGAGTAATTCCCACACTATCTGCTCCCAAGAGGAAAGTGCCCCGCCCCGACCCCGCGCCCCTGGGTCTCCCCCAAGTGCTTCCTCATTGCTGCACAGCACAGCAGGCTCAAAGTTGGAATGTCAAATCACTGTCACGGCCAAGCCCTCCTGGCCACTCTGTCTCCTTGGCAGGCTGATTGTGTGAGGTGGGATGGGGGCAATTAAACTCCCTGCTGTGAACTCTGCAGGGACAACTCTAGGAATGTCAACATGTCTGTGCCAGACAGCCCCACCCCTCTCTCCTGGGTGCCCACTGCTCTGGTTCTTTAAAAGAAAGGGGGTTTGATCATCTGTCTTACACTCACAGGGTGGCTGTGCCCAGTGACATTTTGTTTCTGGCCTTACAGTCAGTCTCCTTTCTCCTTGCAGTGAGATACAGTGTCTAAGCAGGTTATTCCACCCTGGGTGTCCTATATCCCGCCCCATCACAATGATAATAACCAGCAGCCAATGTTTACTGAGCTCTTCATGTATGCCGGACAACTCCTCAGAGTGCGCATGCACAGGTATTAGTTTCCTGTTGCTGCTGTAACAAATGATGCTAAACTTAGTGGCTCAGCCTCACACAAGTTTATTTTTACAGTTCCCATGAGGGTTAGAAGTCTGACCTCAGATTCCCCAGGGTTAAAATCAAGGTGCAAGCAGGGCAGCACTGCCTTCAGGAGGTTCTGGGGTGGTGTTTTTCCTTTCTTGCTTCCTGGCATGTCCTCCGGTGGCGCCAAGGTGAGTGAGTGCTTTGCCTCTCTGCTGCTCTTTCTGCGGTTGCTTCTTTCTCTCCCTCTACCCCAGCCTGCACAGGTTAAGGACCCTTAAAGACTGGTGTGAATAGGTCTGTCCACTTAGATTATGCAGATGGCCCCTGCATCTTGAGGGCTATTGTCATGGTTTAGATTTCAAATGTTCCCCAAAAGCCATGCATTGAAAGGCATTGTGATGCTATTAGGATGTGGTGAAATCATGAGTAGGCGGAGTCTGGGAAGGAAGTTAGGTCATTGAGCCTCTTGCCCCGCCCCCTCTACCTTTTGCTTCCTGGCTGCCATGAGGCCAGCTGATCTCTGCTCCGTACTCCCCAGCCAGAGGTTCTGCCTCATCCCCAGGCCCAAAGGCACTGGAGCCCAATGGCCAAGGACGGAAACTTCTGGAGCCTGAGCAATTGCTCAGCTTCCTTAAAGCTCACTATCTCGAGTACTTTGTCACCACAGTAGACACCTAATGAACACAGCCATATAAGTCATGTCTGCAGAGTCCCTTTGACTGTGCAAAGAAGCAGATTTCCAGACTCAGGAATGAGTGTATGATATCTTTGAAGTCCATTATTCTGCCTACACTGTATACTTGAACTTTTTCATTCAAAAGATGCATAAAATGTCGATGAGGGAGGCACAGAGAAGTGGATTCACCTGCCCAAGGTTACTGTGACAGTTGTCCTCTGTTGAGGATTCTCATGGAGGCAGCCTTATTCTCACCCTGACCCTGTATGACAGGGTGGGGCCTCCTGCACAGGTGAAATGGGAGGGAGGATCTGAGCCCCCCCAGCGGGGGCTCCCTCTCAGGGCTCAGGTAGAGGAGAGAACGGGTCTGCTGCATGAGCCGGGAGCCCGAGGGCAGCTCAGAACCTGTCGGGCTGGCTCACCAGGCCAAGTATACTCCCCCATCCATCATGATGGGGAATAGGCCTAGGTGGGCCTGGGACCTGCAAATCATGGAAATTAAGACCAATGAGAGGGGGAAGCAGCAGCCCCTGCCACAGAGGCATCTCAGAAGTTTTATGGCTGCTCTCCTGTTTTGTGGTCCAGCTGGGAGGCAGGGAGATGCCAGCTCAGCACAATGCTACGTGAAGATGCTGTGCAACATGTAAAGGGGGGCATCACCTCCACAGGATCTGCAGCCCCCTCCCCACTTGCTGGCTGTCCTGGTCCCGTCCCTGGGGGCTGCTGACAGCAGCGTAGCCTGCAGGACCCCTCTCAGCCTCCAGCTGTGGGCTCCTTTCTCTCTGTACTGGCTCTGTGCTCCAGACAGAACTCTGGAGATTGAGTCTGTGAACCCAACGGATGGAGGGAGACAATCTCAGTCTACAGAAAGCTGAAGACTGACCGTGGTGAGGCAGGGGCTGTGCATCCTGGTCTCAGCAACATTGTTCATATGAGATCCACCTCTAAGAGCCAAGTATCCCCACTGACAGCAGGGGAGTCAGGAGCAGCCAGGATCACGTGACTTCTAAATTGAAAACCCTGGGGTGCCTGTCCTCCAGACTCTGAGAGCACATTGGGGGGAGGGGTCCTGTTCTGTAGACTCGGCTGAAGGGTGCACAGGCGCCTGGGGCACAGACACCTACATGTGCATACGTGCTCAGGCACGCTCTGTCCTCTGTCCCTGCCTGCTGCCACAGACATGAGCAGACCTGGCCCACTCTGACAGGGCTTCACCAACTGGCACTCACTGTGGCTCTCCTGATGCACATGCAGCCTGTGTGTGTGTGTGTGTGTGTGTATGTGTGTGTCCTGCCTCAGTCTGCATGATTCTCCGCTGACGATGCCTTTCATATTTATACAAATAAATGCAAAATCCAATAATCTCTCTCTCTTACACACACACACACACACACACACACACACACACACACACACACACACACACACACACGAGTCCCCAGCCCATCCCTCTGCTTCTCAGCTGCTTGTCTGCTGGTCTTTCTTTCTTTCTTTCTTTCCAGTCCATGCATAGCTCTGGGTCCTGATGAACCCCATTCATCTGTAAAGGCCTGTGCTATGTCTCTTCCCACTGTCTCTGCCCCACTTTCTCAGGGGCTCTGACTGTTGGGGGGAGACTCTGCTAGGCCTGCCACTGACCCCTGAGTCCCTGTGCCCTCTGGGGTCCCCTCTGTAGCCAGGCCAGAGAGCTGGATGTGCCCCTCCCGGAAGGGCATCCTGGGAACATCTGGCTGGAGAATGGCTACGTGGGTGGGGACCGCACGGCTGGAAGGGATTTGGAGAGTCTGAAGAATTTTTGTCGATTTGCCATGATGTTCCATTCATTTCAGCTGATGTCATTCTGGTCCTTGGGAGTGGCTTTGACCTCCATGTAGAGGAGGGCAGAGCCCTGACCCAAGAGTCAGGAAACCCTGGTGTTCGTTCTGGAGGAAGCCCGCTCTCCAGATACAGGAGGGGGTTGGAACCACGGGTGGAGGCTTGTTTACTTAGCGTCTGAGTGCATCTGGTCGCTGCAGTCAGGGGATCTGTATCACTTGTGGAGCATGCAGACATCATGTGTACAAATGTGCACACACTCATGCATAGCTACATATGGTGCAGCTACTCCATGTTCACTTCAGCTGGATCTCAGATCTCTGGGTCTGAGCAAAGGAAAGAATTATCTGTGTGTGTGTGTGTGTGTGTGTGTGTGTGTGTGTGTTGTGTGTCCATACCACTTTGTGGTGCATCTCTGGTTGAAGTGTGCCATTTCCATTCCTCTCCTGAGATTAGAGACCAGCTCCCAAGCCTGGTCCTTGCTGCCCTGTCCCCTTGCTAGGCACAGGAAAGCCAGGAAACCCTAGGCAGGTGTGCAGACATCAGAGAGCTCTGGGACATCCATGCTGGAAGGGCCATCCCCGACCTCTCCTTTAGCTAACAGACTACTGGACACTTTGCTTGCTTCCAGCATGGAAAATATGAGCCAGGTCTCTCTCTTCTGGACACAAGGTCAGACAAAACCCATGAAAAGCCACACTTCTCATGTGAAGGTGTGTGGCAGCCCTGCTCAGTGACCCTCTGTGGCCATACCTCCCTGTCCTGGGCAAGCAAGCTTCCTGCAAATACAGCCTTAGAACTTTGCTTAATTCAGTTTGAATCCACTTATCCAATGCATCAGTTCTCTGGTGAGGTCCCTGGGACCAAAAGCAGTAGCATTAGATACTTCAATGAAAAAAATGCAGATTCTTGGCCAGATGTGGTGGTTCATGCTTGTAATTCCAGTGATATGGGAGACAGAGGATCATAGTTTGAGGCTGGCCTTGGGCAAAAAAGCACGAGACCCTCTCTGGGAAACAAGCTAAAAGAATGAAAAGGACTGAGGTATGGAGCTCAAGTGACAGCGTGCTTGCTTAGCAAGAGCAAGCCCATTCCCAGTTCCATTCCCAGTGCTTGTGAAGAAAAAAGGAAGAAAGGAAGGAAGGAAGGGAGGAGAGAGAGAAAGGAAGGAAGGAAGGAAGGGAGAAAGAAAGAAAGAAAGGAAGGAAGGAAGGGAGAAAGAAAGAAAGAAAGATGAAAGGAAGGTAGGAAGGAAGGAAGGAAGAAAGGAAGGAAGAAAGGAAGAAAGAAGGAAAGCAAGCAAGCAAGCAGCTGGATCACAGTTCTGGGGTGGTCCCAAGGTAACCGTGATTCACAATGCTGTCTTGGAATCACTGGGCTGGGCCCCTGCACACTCTACAAATGAGGACTTGAAGCCCATCCTGTGACCTTACCCCAGGTCATAGAACACCTACCACCTGGCCCTGGGCAATGACTCCAAGCCTGTCTGTAAGTGGCTATGGGATGAGGTTGGGTATCATTTTACATTTCTGTCTTCTCCTTGCCCATCCTAGAGATGACTCAAGTTGGAGACATTTTCCTCCAGGAAGTCTGGATGGTTTGTGGAGGGGAGGTACCCCGGTCTAGCCACAGGAGGAAGGCTATGCCTGACTACAAGAACTTGGTTAGGGATGACGACTCCAGGTATCTCTGATCATCAAATCATGTGATAAATCTGGGGAGGCTTCTAGGAAGAGGCAGATTCAGAAGATGGTACTTGGGGAAACAGAGGCATATTTGAGCAAAGGCCAGGGGACAGATTGGCAAGAAGGAGGAGAACCAAGGGGCCTCGGTGGGGCATGTGGCTGGCAGGGTTGGGGTGCCATGATAGGAGTGCAAGTACTCAGCTCCCCAGCCCTGCTGTCAGGTCCCCAGAACCCCGAGGACTTCTCCCGCAGAATTAGGGAGTGTTTAAACATCTCAGGATAATTAGCTTACTGCCTGCTGCGAAGGCTGGAGGAGAGGGGCACGGGAGCCAGGCAGCTTTGAAAGGCAGGGCTGCTCCCTGACAAAGCCGGCCTGCAGAGGTTTCAAAGGCAACTTCTGAGCGGCCTGCGCGTTTCATGTTCATTACATCCTTGCTTCCCAGGCTCCAAAGACAAACAGTGGGATTTAAGGGTTTTCTTCCCTTTTTAGAGACAATTCGTTCTGAGCTGAGCTTTCAGCCAGGGAGGAGGCACCGAGGCTGAGCATCTGGTTCCTCTAAATCCCCAGTCTAAGCTGAATCCAGCTCCAGCTCCTCTGCACTCTGGAAGCTTCCCAGGGGCCCCCAGAAGCTCTGCACAGGCTGGATAAGCAAGCAGGTGCCAGCTGGGGTGGGGTGGGGGTACAGTGATGCCGGGCACAGATACTGTGGGGCCTTTAGCTCAGAGAGGGCAGGCCCCCAATTTTTATATGTCTTCATCTCTCCAGCATGTAGGAGATCAGTAAGAGCTGACTGAATGAACAAGTCAATGAAAGGGTGAATGGATGTGCCAATCCTTGTGCTGAGGCTCCCAGGCCAGTGTTGTATTCCAGGGAACTACACTTCCCAGGCTCCCCTACCTTCTGGCTTCTGCCTAAGTCTAGCCAATCAGAGGCACTGAAAGAAGGTGAAAGGAGGGAATCCAGTATTGGGTCCAGCCATACCTCTGCAGCATCTGCCTCTCCTCTTTGGCTCCTGCTGGTCGGCCCTCCCCTTATGGTCTAGCTGCCTAGGGAGGCACCATGTCCCTAGCTTCCATCTGGTGGCCTTGGCAGTTGGTCTCTGAGAACAACTCCTCCCCCTCCAGTCCTAGGAAAGGGACAGCTTCCTGCTGTTGCTAACTCTGGGCTGCCCCTCTCTTCTATCCTGGCACAACTAAGTCCTTCACTTAAATCCCTCTGCTTGAAAGGCCTTGAGTGGCTTCAGTCTTGTTAGTGGACTCAGGGGAGTGACTGAGCACACTGTATGACCTCTTCAGAAACAGGACTGTGTGTAAGGAGCATTCCGGCCAGGGTGGGCTTGATCTGCCAAGGCCCTGGAGTACTACAGATGTAGCAGCCATCCTGGATGGATACCTTCTTACTGGCATGCACCTCTTGCCTGTAATAGACGCCCAGCCCAAGGCATGTTGCCTTCCCACCCCAGTATTGTTTATTTCCTTTGAGCTTGGATCTGTTGCCTGCTTCTTACACATAAGGTGTGGCTCATCTCACACCCATTAGCTAGAACCTGTTCATGTTCTAGCTAAATAGTAAGTACTGATGAGGGCCTGGAGAAACTGGAACTATTGGTAATTGGAAGTGGCACGATTGGTAAAATGACACAGCTATTGTAGAAAATGGTGAGACAGTTCCTCAAAAAGAATTAAACACAGAACTCCTATACAATTCAACAATTCCACTTCAGAATATCCCAAAGGGCTCAAAGGGGACACAGGGCACAGTGAGATACTGTACACCCACGTCCACACAACACCCATGTCTGTCATCAGGTAAATGAACATGCAAAACGTGGTGTGTACATGCAAAAGAATAATACTTCTCCTTGAGAAGAAGGGGAATTTTAGCTGGGCACTGGTGGCTTACATCTGTAACCTTAGATTAAAGCCAGCCTGGGGCAGGAAAGTCCATGAGACTCTTACCTCCAATTAGCCACCAAAAAGCAGAAAAAGAGCTATGGCTCAAGTGGTAGAGTATCAGCCTTGAGCTAAAAAGTTAAGGAAGAGAGAGGCCCTGAGTTCAAGCCCCAGTAGCAGTACACACACACATGCATGCATGCACGTGTGCGCGCGCGCACGCACACACACACACACACACACACACACAAGAAAAAAATAGAAAAGGAATTCTGACACAGGCAGAATGAATCTTAGGATTCATTCATGGATGAATCTTAGGACATTATACAGAGTAAAATAGTCCTGATGCCAAAGACAAATACTGGGATTCTATTTATATAAAGGTTTTCAGTTGTCAAAATCATAGAGACTGAAAGCAGACGTTGGTTTCCAGGAGCTGGGTGAAAGGGAATTACTGTTTAATGGGTGCAGAATTTCAGTTTTGCAACATGAAAAGCGTTTTGGAGATGATGGTGGTGATGGTTGTATAGCATTATGTATTTACTACCACTACACTGCAGTTTGATAATGGCTACGATGATAAGTTTCATATTATGGGTATTTTTGTGGTATATTGTATGTACTAAAAATTTTAAAGCCCTGAAGTGTAAGAGGTGGCACAAAGGCACAGCAAGGTGCAAAGAGCAGAAAAGTATGTACTGCCTGCCACGCTCAGGCTTTTTAGTGTCCCTCGTGAAAGCTCACAATGACACGGCTGGGCAGATCATCTATCCTCATTTTACAGGAGAAAGAGGCTCCGAGGGCTTCTGTGACCTCTTTCCTCGCTCACAAATGGCCATGTTCGCTAAGTCCTGTCCATCCCCTCTCTGGCTTCTGCATCTTCCCGCTGACCTGTCTTGTCCTCAATATTCCTGCTCATTTGAAATGCCACCTCCTCCTTCCATCTCCTATCCCGCCCGCCCCTCCGCGCTCCCCTACTTCCCATCCATTTTGGCCAGAGCCTTCCAAGATGGCTGATGTTTAGGAAACAAGGTTGGCTCTTCCTGGTAAGGCTGGCAAAGCCCCGGCTTGTCAAGTGGAGGTAGCATCAGCACTTAGGCTGTAAGTGTACTATGGGGAGATTTAAGTTGATGCACAGAGGAATTTGAGCAGTGCCTGGACCACAGGGCATGCTCTGGGAATGAGAACTTTTAGTCTTGTTTTCCTGGCAGGTTCCCAGTGAATGTCTCTTCATCAGGCACAGTTCCACCCCCCTTGCCCGCCCCCCCCCCCCCCCCCCCCCCCGCAGCCCAGCACACGACTGGAATCCCATCTTTTTCTCTTGCTAAGAAGCTGTGGGTAACTGGGGCTTAATTAAGCATGCTTGACTGGGGTGTGATTAGCAACTGCTGGGTGAGTAAGCGGGGTGGGAATGGTGAGGTGATGGGGGGGGTGGGGAGAGAATGAAGTAGAAGAAGGCTTCTGGTGCCTGGAGCTGTCCTTCTTGCTCACTTTTTCACACGGGAGGGGAGAGGGTGAGCATGCCCTCTGACCGAGAACTCCCTTTCCTAGCACTGAGAGCAGAGATCCTGTGTCTGCTGCTCTCCATTCCTTCATTCACTCAGGAGCATTGGAGCTGATGGAGATGGGGCAGGGCACAAATGTACACAGGCCATCATCACTCTCCTGCCATATGCATGAGAAGTACATAGAGGTTAAGATACCCTGTGAGTTACCACCAGGGGAGCCCACACGAGATCCCTTTCCTGTCTCTAGGTGTCCTGGCCTGGCTGGCTTCCCAGCATGCACTGAAGCGATAGGATTTCCATATCTATCTTATTCCTTCCCCACTGTAGGTGGCCTAAGGGCACAGCCCAGACACCATTCACCTCTGCGTCTCAGCACGAGCTTGAAGCATAGTAGCTGTAAAATTACTGGTTGGTTGGTGGTTGGTTGTATGAACTGCAGTTCAGGAGGCAACTTCTTGGTCCCCTGGAACGGAGGTTGACAAGCAGTAGTCTGCAGCCACATTCCAGTGTTATATGAGCCTCAAGCTAAGAGTGATTTCTACACTGAAAGCAAGCTTTTAACAGGCACCTAATAATTGCACACATTCGTGAAGTACAGAGTATAGTATGACTTCAGTTTTTGCAGTACTAGGATTTGAACTCAGGGGTTTGAGCTTGCTAGACAGGACATTCTGACACTTGAGCCACAAACCCAGTCCTTATTGTTTTCATAAGTTTTGGAATAGGATCTTGTGCTTATGCTTGGATCCACCTGGACTGTGATCTTCTTATTTATATTTCCTGTAGTACCATACCCAGCTTATATTAGTCGAGAACATTTGCTGAGACTGGCTTGGAACCTCTATCCTTCCCTGTCTTTGCCTTCTGGGTAGCTAACATTAAAGGCATGAGCCATTTCACCTGGCTACAATGCATTGTTTTTATCTATCTATCTATCTATCTATCTATCTATCTATCTATCTATCTATCTATCTATCTATAACTAGATATTCACTGTGAGTTTTTATGAGTTTAACAGGTTGGGTTGCTTTAGAAAATCAGAATAGAAATATGCTATCGATAAAGCTTTCACCAGAAGAACTTAAACGAGTTGCTTTCTGGCCTTTTGCAGAAAAAAAAATAATTTGCTCACCTGATTCTAGAAGCCTGCCTGCACTTCATGTCCTGTGAAATGTGAGCCCCAAGTCTGACACCACAGTGGTGTCAACTTCTGGATTCTGTAGTTCTTGTCTTTGCCCTGGAGGGCTCCGATTGCACTGTCCTCCATCCCCAGCATCCATTGGTGCTCAGGAGATGCCATCTGATAAGGTGGGTGTACAGTCTCCCTGGATTCCCCAGGGGTCACCAGGGACAGACAGCATCTGACCCCTGCTCCTCTCTGGAGGCTCCGCCCCTTCCCACTCCAGACCCCCCCCACTGACACGAGTTCAAGGGTGGAAAGCCAGGGAGGGCTCAGAGCCTGGCTCTTGTCGCAGCCAGCTGAGCTCATGCAAGTAATTTAACTTTCTGAGCCTCTGTTAACTCACCTGAAAAATGGAGGTGATAATCTCTCATTGACTTCCTTGGCTCCCAGGAAGAATTGAAGGAGGTAATTAAATGGGAGGGGCCTTGCAAATTCCACATCACTGTCCAAATGCTAAGAACCGTTGTTACCGTTATCGGGAGCTATTATGCTTCGGTCCTTAGTTCCGCTTGATGCGATGTAGCACTTGAAATGGTTCCCCCAGGAGGATGGCTTGGTTCTTGAACATCAAAGGGGAGACTAACACTGCCCACCAGGGTTGTGTGTGGCTTTATAGAACCTCTCTGCAGAGCCCCTGCCTGCTCTTTCTGGTGTAGGGGTTGAGAAAGACTGGGGGCAGTGGGAAAGGCCCCCACTGTCTCTGCTCCCTAGGAGGAAGTGTTTGGCTTTACCACCTAGCCGGGGGGTCCTCCTCTGATACCTTCCCCCCCTCCCCCCCACCCCGGCCTCCAGCCCCAGTGAGCACTACTGCCACAGGTTCTAGTTTTGACTGGTCTTTGGTTAGCATTTACTTTTCAATGAACTCTACTTTCCGCAAGAAGCCTACGTGTGAGAAGTGTTGCCCTCCCCGACTCTGCTTTGTTGAAGGAGATACTGATGCTCAGGGAGGTTTAGTGACTTACCCAAAGGGATCAGCCCAGCTGTGACAAAGCTCGGCTCTCTTTTCTTCCAGGGCTCTTAGTTAGGACACCAGACTGCTTTCTTCACCTGCCTCAGTTTCCTCCATGACTCTGCCTTCTCTTTGTCCCTCTCTTGGGCTGTCCTTCCAGCTCCTGGGCCAGGGAGAATGCTGGCCGCCTGTGCTGCGGTGGGTGAGTTCCAGCTCCTGCTACTTCTTAAATGGTGACAAGAGCAGGGCTCAGGCCTCCCTTGCTTGGCCTTGACCTCCAGGATCCTGGGGTAGAGAGGGCTGGGGGAGCCACAAGCCAGGGGCACCAGGGAGATGTCAGACTGGGTTACCGTGACACAGAGTATTGTGCTGCCGGGGGTCTGGGTGTCACACTGAATTAAATGGCACTCAGGGCCCGGCTGCCTCCGGCCAAGATGTGCAGCTGCCTGGTCCTCTCCGTACCCCGCCTAACGCCACTCTCCAGCCGTACTGATTGCAGGGCTGCTGTCATGGTGGGCCACTTCCTAGACCGAGAGGCCCACCCAGGGAAGACTTACTTGATCCTGTGTGGCCTCCAGTGACCTGGCTTTTATTTCATGGTTGCAGGATAGCCTAGAGTTTTAGGAGCCATCTGCATCTACTGGTGGGCTCAGATCCCAGGTGCTGCCCAGCAGAAGAAGTCTGACCAACACTGAGACAGAGCTTCAGGCCTTGCTTCCCAAGAGAGGCCGTGTGTGTGTGTGTGTATGTGTGTGTGTGTGTGTGTGTGTGTGTGTGTGTGTGTGTGTGTGTGTGTGTGTGTGATGGTGGAGGCAGTGTCCCACAGCCCTTCCCACCACGGTGGCTACTCCCTACTTGGCTGTTTTTCCGTCTGTGTGCAGCATTAAGAGGGGATGGTGGGTGGGCGATGATGGGCATGCTCATGTTGACACCTGAGGAAGAAGGAGGCTGGAGTGGGAAGGGGTATGGCTTGGCGTGAGGAGAGGGTCTGAGCTGGGCCTAGGCTGGGCCTGGAGCACTGGCTGCACCCTGTCCTCCTCACAGCCCTCTTGACTGTCCCACCATCGTCACAAGACTCCAGTCTTCCCGAGAAGCCCCTTGATGTCTCCAGCTGGATTCCTGCAGTGCAGCCCAGGCCTCTAGTGCTCCCTGGCCCACAGGATGACCACTGAGCTTGTGAGCAGGGCACGCGTGGCCTTCCCTGCTCTCGGTGGCTGGTTCTCGCACCCCCTCCCAGAGGCAGGGATGTGCAGCCCTCGACGTCCAACGCTGGTGTGTGCCGAGTCTTGACTGACACAGTGATCGGCTTCACCTCTCAGTCCAGCTCCACTCCCACCAACCCAGGCACACAGCTGGGCACAGCTGAGTCTTCCGTGGAGTGGCTCTCTGCAATGTCTCGGTGGATTGTGGATGTTTCTCTTCCACTCTAGACGGGCACCCTCATAATAACGACGTGCTTGGCCTGCGTTGTGGGTAGTTAACGGATGTTTGGAACACGTGCAAACTAACCAACTCATTAATGAGTAGGTTTATCGAGGGGTGCTCCAGGAGTTTTTCTCCTGCCCCTGTTCCTTTCCTCAAGCTCCCATTGACACCTCCTTCCCTGAGGGATGGAGGAGACAGGTTTTGGAGCTTACCATCCAGGATGTTCATAAGGACGCTTAAAGACCAGATACTGGGCTCCCAGGAAAAGAGTGGGTCTCCAAATGCCTGCTGCCCCTGCTGCCCACCCCCTGGACATCACTCTGCCCCAGTTGCTGGCATTCAGAACCGAGGCCAGTCTCCCAGCCCGGCTCCTCACAGCCTGGCTCACAAGCCCCCGTTTGAGGAACTGCACTTGCTGTGACATCACCAGCTTCGGCCAGCTCCAAACTAGGTCAGGGCCCGCTGGCAGGGCGGCCGGCACTGGCCGCCCAGCACGCTGGCCATGTGGCTGCGGCTTCTGGTAGTGAGAGCCGGTGTAGGCTGAGTGGTGGGGGCGAGACGGACGGGAAGGGAGGGGCAGGGAGGAGGAGGAAGTCTGACACCAAGGCCAAGGCCAGTTGTCCTCCGTTTTGTTTCCCCCACTGCTTTATTCAACACATACTCAACACATATTTGAGACTGTCTCTCACCCTATAGCTAGCCTTGAACTCTCTCTGTAGCACACTAGGCAAGTACTCTTCCGCCTGAGCCTTGCCCTCAGCCTTTTCACTGCTCTTTAGGAGGAGCTTAAGCTGCATGAATCTTCTGGGCTTTTCTTGCATAGGGTCTGAGAGACTTTACTGCCCTCTCCAGCTTCATTCCTCCTTCCCTGCCTGGCCCTCTGGCAGGTAGGATGAGGAGGTGAGGGACAGAGAGAGGTCTTGGGCTCCCCACTAGGAGAAGGCCTACTTTGCAGCAGCCCCCGCCTCTCTCAGGGGCCGGGCCCAGCAGCCCGTTGGGCCTTTAGAGTGAGAAGGAGCAGGTCGACAGAGAAACTCCAGGCCCTGGAATTGTGCCATGGGTTTTCTCGTCTCTGGAGCTTTTCCCTGCTCTCCCTCAACCCGTGGAAGGCCAGGAAGGTGGGTGGGTGGGTGGGAGGACAGGAAGGGACTGGGGAGGCCCTTGGATCAGGGAGAGGGAGTTCCAGCTCTTTCTCCTGCCTAGACTTGGTCCTGGTACTCCGGGAGCCCTAGCTGATGTCCTCTTCCTGCCCTCTGGTGTCACACGCGATGTGGTGTCTGCTACAGCAAGGGAGAAGTGGCAGGCGGAGGCGGCAAGGGCCGGTGCCCCCTGGGGCAGGCAGCCAGGAAGGGCAGGGAGGAGGACACAGAGGGGGAGGGGCAGAAGGTGGGTGGTGCCAAGGTAAGATTGGGGCAGGTCTCCCCCCCCCACTGTCTCCCCCCATAGGCATGTGACCTAATGCACAGCATGGCTGTCAATTGGCCCGGAAGCGGATAGAGCCATTTGCCTGCTGTTCCCACATTGCCTGGGACACATGGAAGGGCACTTGTCCCCTAGGGTGGTCTCTGCCATCCTGTGTTGGCACTGGGCTGGGCAGATGTCATTGCCTCCGTGTGGGGAGGGGCGGTCCCCCTGGGTTGAGTGGCGGCTTGTCTCTGTGGTCTGGCCTCAGCGATGGGGATGGGTCAGTCCCCCCATAGGGCAGGGGAGATAGGTCCTGGTGCTTGGTGCCGGAGACGGACATGGGTGAAATCCTGTCAGGAGATGTTATTTGTGTGGTGCTCTGTTTGGTTGGTGCTTTGAGTTTGGTTTTTTTCTATGACTGGATCACAAATAACCACACATAGATGCAGTCACCGAAAACAACATGCATTTATCATCCCACAGTGTCTGCAGCTTAGGAGGCCAAGGTCAGCGTGGCTGGAACTTGCTCAGGGCCCCACCAAGCTGCCATGGAGACACTGCCTGGCCTTGGGTCGTATCTGGAGCAGCCGGGGCCCTCTTCCCACCGCTCTCAGTCACTGGCAGGATTCAGTACTTTGTGGTGATGGGACGGAGATCTTCTTCTGCTGGCTTCCATCCCGGGGCCTCTCATAGCTTTAGCGGTACTCACTGGTCCCTGCTCCCTCGTGAAGCCCCTTGTTTCTTTGGCGTCCCTAAAAGATGCTTTAGGGACCATTGCCTGTTTGTTTCAGCACCCAGGATAACCTTCCTTTTAATGAACTGAAGTCAGTAGATCTGAATTCTTCACTGCTTTGCCCCATCCTATCCCTGAGTCCTACCCACCCTGCAGGGAAGGTGGGTGTTGAACAGGTAGATGGGGGGGGGAGGGCAAGGATATTGGGGGACTGTCTTAGAAATTGCTGTCACAATATTTCACTTCATCTATTGAGAGATGCAGGGGATTAGGGAGGGAGGGAGAGGTGTTTGCACTCATTTAATGGGGAGTGGGGTGGTGGTGCTTAATCCTTATTATCAGAACAAAAGAGTTGTAAAGAGCTCCTCTTCCCCCACCCTGCTTGTAATGAAAACAGTTGATAATTCTGCATTTTTATTATAAACAGTGACTGTTGCATGGATAGGAACCAAAAAGAGCATTTGCTGTCTGTGCTCATTTCTTGCAGCGAATTAATTGGTGAGAATCAGCTCAACCCAGGACTATTGCTGTTGACCATCTGCGTGGATGCGTCAACAGCTTATAGGACCCGGGGACCACAGACTGAGCCCAGCGGGGCTTGTGGGGATGCCACAATGCGACCCAGTCACTGCACACATCACGGCACATCTGATGCCCAGAGACCGGACGTGAGCCGTGCATGCTCACACAGATAGCTGGTAGCAAGACTTCGCTGGACACCAGCCAATGCCCACTCCTGGAACCAGCAGGTCTCAGGAGAGGATCTGTAGGGCACAGATGTGACCTTGACCCTCTCACGTATTCTCTGCGACATCAGTTTGCCTCATTACTCAGACCCTGGAAAGGGATTGGCTTCAACAGAATCCGTAATGTGTAGCATATTAGTCAGCAGTTGCCTTCCCGGTCCCGCTTGGCCCAAGGGAGAAGGCAGAGGGGATACTGCCTGGGCACAGATGGGGTGGCAGCAGGAGAAGGGGGCTCTGCAATCTGCAGTGGCAATATTTGTGTGCATGTGTGTGCACGTGTGTGAGTTCTGTGTGTGTATACATGTGAGTGTGTCTGACTAAGATTCAGTCCTGCCTGCTCCTCCCCGTGCAATCACCCTCCCCCCCCCCCCCCGACCCTGTCACCTCCCCCCCTCCAGCAGCCTTTCTCAGGTCCGGGATGCTGATTCACAAGAAGCAGGTTGCCAGGGAAGGTGACGAATGGCAGCAGCTGTGGCTGCTCTTCCTCACCCAGCCTCACTGACCTTGTTCTGCTTCTCCTCATTGACGCCTCTTCTCCTGGCCCCACTGCCCCCTAGGAAAAGACATGGCATTCGGAGATGGGGAAAGGAGGGCGTTTGGTCCTGTGCATAGCTGCTCTGGAGCAGGCACCATGCCAGGCTCTTTTATTGGTTCTCGTGTAACAGTGCACATAGAGAGATGCTTCCAGGTCTTGGGGGGGGGGACATAGCGGGGGACTGCTGTGTTCTTCTGCATTGCCATAGAGGGCAGTGCCAGGCTGGTTTCCTTAGCTTCTGTAATTGTTTGCTTTGCTGAAAGGGTGAGCAGGGACAATGACTTGACCAACGTCGCATGGAACTGGCCTCTCCTGCTTCTCCTTCTAGCAGGTGGCCTCACATCCACCTTCCAATTCTCTTTCCATATATATATATATATATATATATATATTGCCGGCCATGAGGCCTGAACTCTGGGCCTGGGCGCTGTCCCTCAGCTCTTCAGCTCAAGGCTAGCGCTCTACCACTGGAGCCACAGCACCACTTCCGGCTTTTTCTGTTTATGCGGTGCTGAGGAATCGAACCCAGGGCCTCATGCTTGCAAGGCATGCACTCTACCACTGAGCTACCTTCCCAGCCCCTCTTTCCATATTTTTGTTCTCTTTTAGGAGCAGAGTTGTCTAGGGGGTTCTGCTTTTTTAGGAAAAATAAAGTCTCTACTGAGGAAGATTTTTAGACAGGAAGATAGCCGGTCCCAGTGTTTTCCTCTGAGCTGCTTTGCCCAGCTTCCTGTCTGGGGGTGAGCTCCGCAGTCAGGATGACATTAATGGACAGGGCCTGGTGTGTAACAGAGCTTCTGACACAGGGCACTGTGTCCTTAGCTCCTTCGTGTCTGTCTGTGTGGGGGTGGGGAGGGGTACGGTGGGGCAGGGATAACTAGATCAACATAGTCATGATGCTAACATGCATTCAGAGTTCAAGTCCAACTCCTGATTTGTGGAGTATGACAGTGGGTCTTCGCCTCTTCTTATATGTTGGGGGAAAATGAGGAATCATGTAAATGAATGACAGAGTCCAAAGCAAGAGAACCCAGGGGTCCTTTATCTATCTCAGATAGCTCCTGTTCTGGGGCAGGCTGGGAGGCTAAGAGAGAAGGCTGGGCACAGTTCTCACTTCCTGTCCTTCAGTGAGTTTGGCAGAGGGAGAAATTAGATCAGAAGAGACGCATGGGTCTGGCAGGCCTGACAGCCCCTGGCTTGGTTGTCTTGCGTGCTTGACGGGCTTAGAGTGAGCCGTTTGAGTCCTTCCCCCTGCAGAAGGAAGGCTGAGCGGTGACTTCAGCACCTTGGACAGGGCTCTGGCAGGGAGGCCTTTATGCCCTTTGGTGCCCCCACCAGGTCCACGTGATCGCAAGCTCAGAGCTGCCAGGAAACCCAGGTGTGGGACTCAGACCTCACTGCCTAGGATCTGTCAGAAACAGGAAGTGTCCTGGAGTGAGGTTGGTCCTTGGGGGAGGACCCACGGGCCCTTGCCCAGGACAGCAGTGGTTGGGACAAGTGCTCCCATCTTCTGTCTCTCGGCTTCCTTGCTGTGAGCTCCCTGACAGGAATAGGAGTTCATATTTCCTGCTGGGCTCCAACACCTAACAGTGCCTGGCACAGGCCTGGTGCTATCCAGTGATGAGTTATTGGCTGAGTACTGAGGATGCAGGCCACACAAGATGAAACCAACCCCCCCCCCGCCCCCTCCCCCCCCCCCCGGACTCCTTAGCACTCACTGGGATTTTGGGTTTTCCATATGGGTGTCTCTGTTCTGTGTTGGGAGATCATCACGCTATGGCTTGGATCTGAACTGTCCTCAGGGACTCATGTGCTGAAGGCTGGGCCCCCAGTGCAGCCATGTTCAGATTCGGGCATTTGGGGGAAGTGATTGGGTCATGGGGAATCTGATCTCATTGATGGATGAACTCACAGATAGCTTCATAATGGAGTGGACTGGAGTGGTGGTGAGGGATGGAGATGCAGCTCAGTGGCAGAGAACTTGCCTAGCATGCACAAAGCCTTGGGTTCACCGCAGAAGAGAAAATGACAGAAAAAGGGAGCTGGTGGAAAATGTAGGAGGCGGAGTCTACTTGGAGGAAGTAGGTTATGGGGCTGTGTCCTGCATAGCTGGTCCGTGCTTCCTTCCTCTCCCTCCGGTCTGCCCTTGCCTTCTTCCACCACGAATTCATCACTATACTGTTCTGTCTCACCGTGGACAGAAGGTCGCCACGGATTGAAACCTCCCTTTAAACTGGTTTCTCTCAAGTATTTTGCCACAGCAACATAAGGCCAACCAACACACCCGTTCTTCAAAAAAATAAATCGAAGAATATATTTTATTGAACCCAATGTATCATTTCAATATTGCATTCCCCTTTTAAAAAAACGTGGTACGTGAGGTATTTCCATTCTTCTCCTGAACCCCTGGAGTTTTTTGTTTTTTTTTTTTACATTTATAGCACATCTCTATTTCCAGGTAGGATGGGCTGTGTGTGTGCTGGTGCTCAGAGCATGCTGGCAGAGTGTGGCAGGAAGTGCCACGCCAGGCCACTTTGCTGGGTGCCACCAGATTTCGAGGCCCCTTGAGGCATAATCAGACCCATGCTACATCTCTCCTGCTATTCACCCGGCAGCCATCTGATGGGACTGGCCCTCACTGTTTCTGTAAGGGAGGGGGTCACTTCACTTCTGCTTCCTCTCTATAGCAGGCTGCAACCTGCGATCTCAGGTTTCCCACAAATAGAAGGTGCCATATTTCCTTTGCACAACAGATCTCAGCCTATATGGCCTTGTGTTCTGCTTTGCCTCATCCTTTCCCTCTTCCGGAACTCTCCCAGCTGGCCTAGAATGTTGAGAATGTTCATTCTAATGGAAATTCTTCCCCCCAGGATGAAGTGGATACCTTGAGTGGTACAGAGCGTGCACAGGCAGATGTATTCGTGCAGCTGGCATTGTGCATGGGTAAGATGTTGAGCAGAACTTTAGGAGCTCCTTTCTCACTTTGAGATTCAGATTCCTTGATTCTATCGAGTACCCAGAGGGGAGGTAGACAGCAGGAGGGTCTGAAGATGTCACGTCTGGTCTCAGAAGATAGAAAACCACCACACACAGGAAATTTCTAGAAAAAAAAATAAGCATTAGCCTAAGTGTCCTAGGACACGGAGGAGTGGGTCCTTGAGATGGGAGAGTCGGGGTCGGAGTGAGCAGGCCCATGTTCCTTCATTGGAGCTGTGTTCCATCTCTGCAGACATTTGTTGATGCCCGGGGTTTCTGTCTGGGATCTCATCTGCTACAAGTACAGCCTTGAGTGTCCACTCTGCGGTTCTCTGCAGGCTCAGGATGCCTTGTTCCTCCAGTTCATATGACAGTGAAGGCCAAGCACAGAGGTTAGGGGCACCTGATCTCCGGGGCCAGAGTCCTGACTGTACAACTTACGGTAGGATGACCTTGAGCAAGGTGCTTACGCTCTCTATGCTTCAGTGCTCATCTCTAATCTCACTCTCTGCACCCCGAGGGGGCTGATGCTAGTGCCAGCCTCATACTGCTGTCACGAGCATGGTAGCTGTGCTGGGGTTTTGGAAGAATTCTGGAGACTCTGCAGCATGTGGCTTTGCACAAAGTCAATCCATACTATGGCTCCAGAGTCTCATCCTCAGCTCTGACCAGTCTCCCGTGCAGCTGCCTCAGTTTACCTGGGAGACACAGGACTGCGCACACAGCTTTAGGAGCAGACCTTGGCCTTCCCCACTGGCCAGGAGTCCTCTGTGCCTGCAGATCAACCCTGGAGACTCACGTCTAGATGCTTGTGGCTGCACCCCCACATAGTTTGTCAACTACATCGTAAGTCTATCTTCCATGTGCTGCTGGGACACAAGTTTGGAACCATCCTGCATTTGTGCAGTAAAACTCTGCCTCTGCGATCCTCCCTTCTACCTGCTTATGTGGGAGATGAACCGCTGCCCTACCTGCCCGGGTGTGTAGGAGTGTCTGGGTCTTCGTGTTGACACACATTGGTGTCTCTGCTTAGGACCACCTGGGGATCTGGCCAGGGACCTGTGTGTCCTCCTTGGCCTCTGACATGGAGAGGTTCCAGGAAGGTGTAATGGAGACACAGCAGACTTCTGGGTCTTGTCTTTGGTCTTTCCTCTGCCCTTGCTAGAAGTCTTTGCTGGGTGGTTTCCTGTCCCTTGTGGCTCTTGTGTTCAGGTCTTGGCCCTCTGCCTGCTTAGAGGGTCTTTTTTATTAATAAGTTTTTTTATTGTGAAAATACCTTACAGAGGGGTTACAATTACATGGGCAAGGGAATGGGTACATTTCTTATCAGGCATTGTTGCCTCCTCCTTTGTTTCCCCTTCCCATCCCTGTCCTCCCATCTCCCTCCCCCACCCCAGGGTCTTTATGGCCAATGTCCAGATGGCCTGTCTCCCTGGCTGTTTTAGGAGAGCCCTATCGCCTCTCTTCAGAGTTCCTTATCTCCCTCTGCAGTCTCCATCCACCGCTTTCTTGGTTCTCTCATAGCCAGAAGTGGTGTGTGTGTGTGTGTGTGTGTGTGTGTGTGTGTGTGTGTGTGTGTGTGTGTGGTTGTTGGGGGGAGGCCTTCAGCCCTCAGCAAAGAAAGCCATGACCAGCTCCTCTGGGGCTGTCAGGAGGTGAGCGAGGCTGGATCTCATGGGCCGAGCCTGGGGCCTCCCTGCCTGCTCAGCCCAGCCATCTGGGGTGCTATGTGAGTGACTCTGCCTTTGGCAGGCTGTGGGGCCTGCGGGTGTCAGAGGGTGGTTCACCTCCTGCCTGCCTTCTGAGGTGTTAAGGAAACACTAGATGCACCCCTCCTGCCCGCTTCCAGTGATAGGTGCGCCCTACCCTATGCCTGCCTTACAGTGGCAGGTGGTGGCTCCCCAGCCTTCCAGATGCAAAGACAAGGCGCCTGCGGGGAAATCAGCCAGCCAGTGGGGGCTGAGAGGTCCCTCTGGCAGGAAGGAAGCTGGGCTTTGGCTGAGGCCTTTCCAGCTGCTGAGCATCTGCAGGACCAGACAGACACGGAGCCCATTTGACCAGGGTGTGTGGTTAGGAAGAGGCTGACTTGGCATGGTTGGGGCCGGGGAGCCAGGCATGAGCGGTGGGAGGAATGAGGCCTTCCCACGCAGGGTATCCAGCTGCTCCCCCACGCGGTACCCCGCTGCTCAGGCCTGGAGCTGCCCTACCACAGCTGTAGAAAGTCTCGGGAATAAGGGTCAAGGCAGTGTGTCCGCCGGCTGGCCCCTGGGCTGAGGCTTTCAGCACACATCTATAATCAGCCGGTCTGTGAGATCAGGGGGCTAGGCTGGGTGAGGCAGCGGTCTGGCACCATCCCATGCCAGCACATCTCTGCAGCCCCAGAATTGGCCATGGAGGAGAGCCCCTCGCACAGGCCCGCGCCTGCCCTGATGAGCAGCACTCTGCTCTGGGCTGGAGCTTCCTTTGAAGGATTCATCACTCTAGGCTCATCCCGCTGCTGGCTCAGAGGTGTCATGCGCTCGTCTCTGCCTTGTCGTTTATAGATGAAGCCACGGACACCAGCGCGGGAAGTGACTTGCCTGTGGCTTCGAAGCTGTCACAGAGTGGCAGAAACGGATCCAACCCCAAGCCTCCTGAGCTTCTCTGCAGTAGGCTGGGCCCAGTCCTCCCATACTTCCTGTCCTGGGAAGGGTCTAGTGCTGCCCCAGGCAGCAGTCCCCTGCCCAGTTCAGCAGGGAGGGCAGCCCCTGAATGTCCCACTGCAGCCATTGGCGGAGGTGGTGCTTCATCCCCAACAGTGCCAGCACAAGGGCCTGGGGTGCCTCACGCATCCTGAGTAAGGGCCCCATGGACCTCGTGGCCCAGCCACCCTTGGGAAGGCTTCCTCCCTTTTCCTTGTTAGCCCTGAGGGACAGGAACTTCAGTGCCACAGCTGCTGCCCTGCTGGGCGCCTCACACCACCACCTCTGATTGCAGTATATGTCGTTCATTCCATTTTTAACAGCCCCGCTTGGTCCAGGCTGCCTGAGCCCATCCAGAGGCGGGCCTGGCTCTTGATTGCAGCGCTAAAAATACCAGCAGTGAGCTTCTGCCGGGATCAGGGGCTCGGCTTCCCTTTCACCCAGCCCCTTGGCTTGTGCTGACTTCCTTCAGTGCCCTTTCACCCAGCCCCTTGGCTTGTGCTGACTTCCTTCAGTGTAGGTGTGAGGACTGGGGGTAGGAGAGGGTTCTGGGGGATGGGGGAGGGGAGTCCTATCATTCCCCCCCCCCCGCCCCGCCCACCATGCCTTTTGTAAGGCCCAAAGCAGGTCTGAGAGGCCTTTCTGAATATCGGTGCTTGTGCCTGGTGCTGGTGGCTCACACCTGTAATCCTAGCTACTGAGGAGGCTGAGATCTGAGGATTGGTGGTTCAAAGCCAGCCCAGGCAGAAAAATCTGTGAGACTCTTCTTTCCAATTAACTAGCAAAAAGCCAGAAGTGGAGGCATGGAGCACTAGTCAAGCAAGAACACAAGTTCTTAAGTTCAAGTCCAGTATTGGCGTGCGCGCGCACACACACACACACACACACACACACACACACACACACACACACACACACACACTCTGAACATTGTGATTCCTGGGTATTTTTCCAAAGGGTGTGGGCTCCATGTCATGGTGTTTGGGGAAAAGAGGTGAGTGGTTTTCTGGATCTTTGCTGTGGAGCGAAAGCCATGTCTTCCCAGGCTTCTGGGTACCTTTCTTACTGCTTCCTATTGGTGGACAAACCCTGTAGGCTCCACCTCTTCCATGGTATCTCCTACCACCTGGTCTTTCCTAGTACCTCTGCCTCTGTTTGTCTAGCCAGAGCGTTTGTTTGGTTGCTAGCAGCTTCCTCTTGTCCCCACACCCATCTCTGCCACTCATGGCTGTCAGGATAGTTTCCTAAAGCTCACCTACTGTCAGCCACTCCTTCACTCTTAAGCCTAATTTCTGGCCCAACACCTAAGACCTTCCTGGGTTTCCTTCCGGTGACTGGCCTGTGAGAGAGGATGGCCAACCATTTCTACAGGATTGCAGAGTAACATGATCACCAAGCTGATGGCCCCTTTGCTGGAGGAGAGAGGCTGTGAACCAGGAGAGGGAAACATAATCTGCTAAGCAGGTGGTTAGGTTGTTGCCTGGTAAAGCAGCCCACTGGGGTCTTTTGGTCTTAAAATCCATGTCTGGGGCTCTTTTGGGCAGGATAAGCACAAGAACTTCCTTCATGACTTTGCCGAGGAGTTTCGGGTCGGTATCACTGCACACTCTGGGGCTTTGGCCCTGAGCCCCATCTGAGGGATGCACACCTAGAATCCCTGCTTCTTGGAAGAACAGAGCTCACAGAAAGAGAGGCAAGACAGAGTCTTACCAGATGATGCTCGCCCCGCCCCCCCCCCCCCCCCCATATTGTAGGGTGGCTCCAGGGCAGCTGCCCATTGGCCCAGGCTGCTTGAGAACTCAAGGAATGATTTCAATTGATAGGAAAAGTGACACCCAGCCTCATACGTGCCCTTCCCCAACTCTTGAATCCTGCAGTGGTCAAGTCATCCCTGCCTCATGGATATTGGGGAAACCAAGGCCCAGAGAGGGGAAGGGGATTTTCTGAGTTACAGACTGCCCAAACCTTCCAGGTCGTCAGCACACAGTCTGCCCCCTTGCTCTCCCAGAATGCCCTTCTCTCCTGGTGCAATTCTTCCCTCTGTGAGATGCTCAGGACCACTTCCTGTGTGTCCTTTAGTAGAGTTCTCCGTTTCTCGTCACCCCTTCATACTGTGCTCTTGGGGACGGGGGCTGAGCCGGTTTTGAGTCTGCACTGGCATATAAAATGAGCTCAAGAGAGTGTCTGTGGGATGAGCTAATGAATCATTGGAAATCTCTCCCATGAGCATGGTTGCTAGGTAGGGTTCGCCATGTAGTGACACCCAGTGGGTGGAGACCATGTTCCTCCTGTCCACCCACGGCTGCCAATGTCACCATCAGGGGCCCGTGCACGGTCCAGCCTGGGGGGGGGTGGCTGCCCTCCCACCAGCCCTGCTTGTCTGTCCCTGCTTGGAAGCACAGGGAGTGAGGTTATCTTCCCTGGGGTCTGAACTTTTCTTTCTCCTAAGTCAGGCTTCAGTCTCGGGGAAGAGTGAGAAGGAGCAAGGATCCAGCCGTGCAAGAGTCAGCTCTGTGCTGTGTTTCTCTGAATCCCCAGGGAGCGTGCCACAGTGGTGGCCCTCACCCAACAGTCCTCCTGGGTAGGGCTGCATGTTGCGGGGAGCGGGGAAGGAATCTGGGGCCCCTCTGTGTTGGCCACTAACTCCAGGTCTTAGGCAGGGAGGGTCTGGCTGCCCAGAACACAGCCCCTGTCAAGCTGAAGGAGCTGGCGTTTCCTAAAGGTGCAGGGTCACCCATGAGACCCAGCCCCAGTGCGGCCTCCAGGGCTCCAGCGGACCCCCTGCCTGTTTCTGCCCCTCGCAGGGATGCTCTGGGATCCGTTTTCCTGTCTTGCTCTGCAGAGCAGCTTCCTTTGCTGGCTCATCAATACATGCTCCTAAAATAGCTGCTCTGGCCTGCTCCAGCCCTGACGCCTGACCTCAGCTTCAGGCCTAGACACAGATGGGGCCCCAGACTCTGGGCTCCTGAGTTTCAAACTCAGAGGGAGAGAGGGAGGAAGGGAGGGTGGGAGGGAGGGAGGGAGGGAGGGAGAGAGAGAGATACAGACAGGCAGACAGAGACAGACAGAGACAGAGACACAGAGACACAGAGAAGCCAATGAATTGTCTTCTGTTGGGTCAGGGTCCTGGATTCCCAGTAGGCTGAGAGGCTGGCCTCTGCTCCAGGTTTCTTGTTCAATGATGGGGAGTTGCTTCACAGAGCCAGACCACTTGAGGAGCTGTCCGGAGCCTGAAGTGCTGGGGTTGGGCAGCCTCAGCCTGGCCTCTGACAGATGGGCAGATCCTTTGCCCAAGAGGCCTCCCCAACCTTCACTCTAGTGCCCCCCATGTCCCCTACCACTGCATGCTTGAAAAGACTTCTGAGAATTCCCCCAGCATGCTTGGCTGTGGCTGTGCGTGCCCTGCCCCTGGCCTCGTCCTGGGGCTTTGGGACGGGGTCGGTGAGTCCCTGTCCCTTGACCTGGGTCACTCTGCCCTTTTCCTTTGGAGCAGGAAGGTTCTTTTGTTCTTGCTTTGCCCTTTGGGCAGATGCCACCGTCTCTGTGGGCAGATTGCTGTCATGGTGCTGCTGGGGATCTGGGGAGCCCAGAGGCCTTAATGGTGGTGGAGAGGCTGGGGTGGGGGGATGCTTCCTTCCCGAGCCTGGGAATTCTTCCCAGTTATTGCCTTGCCCCTAACCCATGCTTTCGTGGCTCTGAGAGACTCTCAGTGCCACCCCTCCTCACTGCGGTTTCCAGCGTTTTTCTCTTACATAAGGGAAAGGTCGAGAAACGACTGGATTGCATTTTCCTGCTCCCTGTCTTGTGTCTCTGGAGGGGAGTGACCCTCTGTCCTTTCCTGCCTTCTCTCCTGCTCCCCTGCCTCTCTGTGTCATGGGGTCTGGCTGCCTGGGTCTCTCTGCTGGCTATGGCTTCCAGTCCCCTCAGCAGGTGCTGCGCTTTTTTATTTCTTTATTATTTTTTTTTTAAAGCCAAATGCACTGGCCTCTACATGGAGCCAGATTGCAGGGAGCTAGCGTGAAAGTGGAGAAGGGGGCACGTGGGTGTGGAGCGAGGGTGGTAAGGTTGAGAAAGCTCATACCCTTAGCTGAGCTTCTCCTGGGGTTGGCAGGCTCTCCTTAGCCCGCAGCTGGGCGTGGCCTCTGGGGGAGACTGTAGGGACAGACCAGAGTAGGAGGATGCAGGGAGGGCTCAGGTGCACAGCTGTGGCAGCCAGGACGCAGAGGCCCGCCTTTGCACCCTTGTAAGCCAGGCCAGCTCACCGGCCCTCGGGTGCCCCTCTACCCCCAGCCACCACAGCCACACAACCTCAATATCAAGTTCATGCTCACCGCCGCCCCTCCAGCTCACACACTCCACAGACTTGGTACCATGGAGTGCTTGCTGTTCGGAGGGCTCAGTCTCCTGATTGGAGGCCTGCCTCCCAGGCAGCTGTGAACACTGGCGGGAAAATGTGAGGAAGGCTTTGCCTGCCACGTTCCCCCCCCCACCACGTCCTAAACATCTTGCTGATGAGTTGCATTTCACATTCACTCACTTTCATTCACGCTCCAAAATTAGCAGAAGGTGTGGCAGGAAAGGGTAATTCATTTCTCCCTGGAGCCATTCACTGGAACCCTTGCGCCTACGCCAGCCCCATCTCGCCCTGGCCAGGCTCTCCTGGACCTCCCCGGAGCCCAAACCCACCTCACTCCAGTAGATCTCTGCTGACCCTCCATCCCGCATCCCATGCAGGTGGGCAGTGCTGAGGGCACACTGCATAGCTCTGCCCCTTCAGGGCCCTGCTCTGTCAGCCCATCCTGCAGCCCTGCACCTGGTCCCCAGGAGCCCGGCCTGCTCCCAGCCCTCCTGGGATGCTGTGGTAATTGGCTCAATTAATCAGCTCAATTAGCACCTTCTGGGTGAGCGCATCAGCTCAAAGCTTTCCCAGCCTCTGCCGAGTAGGCTCGGTGGTATTTGAAGCTGTGTGCCAGGCTCAGTGCGGGGTACAAGGCCAGGAGCTGAGGGAGGAAGAGAGGGGTTCGCTGTCCTGGTCACGTGGGTCAGGGGGTTAGCCAGTAAGAGAACACCGTGGACCTGCCTTCCTGGGGGCATTATCCCCTACCCCCCCCCCCGCCTGTCATTGTCCCCGCCTGCCCCCTGCCCCCTGCCACTTCCTGCCCTGCACCTTTATCTATCTGGGATTGCCGGCTGCCTGCACTGTGGTTTGGGATTTCTGGCCTTAAGAGCCGTGGAAAACAAATACATGTTGCTATCAACCAACCCGTGTGTGGTAATTTGTTACGGCCAAGGAACAAGTACAATCAACTTTGTTCCAAATAAATAAATAAATGGTCTCAATTCTAAAACGCAGTTCAACAATCATCGCTGTGGGACAAACAGAGACTCCAGGAGTGGACGTGGTCACGGTACGCAGGCAGTGGCCGTGGCGGTGGCAGGACCAGAGCCTGCCTCATTCCAGGTCCCCCGCAGGCTTAACAAGTGAGCTACAGCCAGGCCCCCTTTCTGATGCCCTCAGTAGCCCCTCCAGGGGTGGGTTTGGGGCTTTTCTCATGGGCCCCCAAGAAGGGGGAATGCGTGAGTTCTTACTTTCAAAGAGGTGGGGCGTTACTGTGGGAGAGCCTCTTATGGCCTGAGGGCCCCCAAAGTCTGATGTGGATCTTCTTGGGCCAATTGCCCCATCCCAAACCTTGAGGAGGTGAGGACGTGTGCCCGGCCGCAGAGACTCTGCTACGGTCTGAATGTTTGTGGCCCCACCCCACACTGAAATCCTAGCCTCTAGAAGGAGGGTGTTTGGAGATAGGACATTTGGTGGATAATTAGGTCATGAGAGCAGAAACTTTCTGAATAAGAAAGTGGCCTTAACAAGAGACCCCAAAGCCAAGCAAGGTGGACATGCCGGAAATCCCCGTACTCAGGCTTTGGCAGGAGAATCAAGAGGTCTAAGTCAGGCTGGGCTAGACTCATTGAAAAGGATCCCAAACCAGGTACTGGTTGCTCCTGCCTATAATCCCAGCTACTCAGGAGGCTGAGAGCTGAGGATCATGGTTCAAAGCCAGCCCAGGCAGGAAAGTCCATGAGATTCTGGTAAGAGTTAGATTAATCACCAAAGAGGTGGAAGTGCAGCTGTGGCTCAAGTGTAGCGCATCAGATTTGAGCAAAAGAGCTAAGGGACAGCGCCCAAGCCCTGAGTTCAAGCCCCAGAAGTAGGGGCTTGGCTCTGGAGGCCCCCAGGGGTGCGGTGCTCTATCCCCACCTAGCCCGCTGGGACTGGCCACCAGGACTGCTACTTGGTGAGTCCTTCTCTACTTCTCTGCATGATGGAGACCCTGATTCTGCCTCCCTCCCCTTCCCCGGTCTCCATTTTACCATGTAAGAGGCCCAGGTGACCTCTCAGTCCACTGCCCTCTCCCCTGGTGAGTGGGCCATTCCCTGAGCCCCTTGCTTATACATACACAGTCAGGAAGAGGAGCTGGGCTGCTCTACCACTGCCTTTTGTCCCCACCTCCCCTTACTCCTGGGCCTTAGTTCCTCTATCCAGCTCAGGACCCCAGACTACTGAGAGAGTGTGACCCAGCCAAGTCACCTGGACAGAGGGGGGCAGGGGCCTCAGGAAGGGGGTAGGCACCCCTGTGGTGAGGTTCCAAGGGTGTGGGGGGGAGGAGGGTGGCAGATGTGCCCCTTCTCTCCCAGATGAGTCCCCTGCCCTGGCATTTCCTGGGCTTCAGAGCCCTGCCAGGTGTCAGGTCAGCGTTAGGCAGAGGACTGGGAGCCTTGCTTGTGTGCTGTTCATTTTCTTTCTGTTGGGACTTGGTGGAAGCGGGTCTTTCTCAGCTCCTTGCGTTCCCAGGGCTCCAGCGCCCAGTGCCTGTGGGATGTTTACCACTCGCGGTTGTCAAGGTGGCCGGGCAGAGCTCAGGGCCGCAGCGGGGAGCAGGGTGGGAGGTGCGCAGGAAGACTCATTTCCTGACAACTGACAGGGGAGCGATAGCATCTCTCCCCCGTTCCCCGGGGAGCCTGCGTACAGCGGGGGGCTCAGCCGGAGCCATGGCTGCCGTCAGCCGCACCTTGCTGTCCTGTACTGATAAACTCATCACTCTGGCAGGTGGGGGGGGGGAGTAGGAGGGCTGGGGGAGGGAAGGGGAGGCATCCTTCCTGTCCCATGGCTGGTGACTGTCAGGGTGTCGGCCTCACTAGGATCTCTTCTCCCATCTCTTCTGACCTTTTCAAAGGCCAGGCAAGTTGGTCTGGTACAGGCATGAGCGGTGGATGGCGGGGAGCAGGTGCCAAGGCCCTGAGGTATCTCTGCAGACAGAGACACAGAGGCAAACAGTTGCTCAGCCACGCGGGCCCACTTGATGCCTGTGGTCGTTAGCTGATGATCCAGAACACTCCTCAGAGAATGCAGGGCGAGAGGGGGCCGTTCTGAGCCTCTGCATTGGTCAGCTACAAGATAAACTCCCAGGGAAGACAGGACAGCAGCTTTGATCTCGTCTCTAGTCTTGCCCTAAGGTTCAGGGGTGTGCGCAGACACACAGTCTGGTGGGTGATCACAGAGCAAGGAGGCGGGGGTCCACTCTCCTGCGGGCGTGGCAGACCCTGCTCTGCAGGATGAGGGCCTCTTGGTTGGCGCTAGAGCCAGCTGGCACAGGGCTGTCCCCACCCGGCAAGCCTGCTCAGGCTTCCCCTATCCTGCCTTGATTCCAGGATCACGTTGCTGGGGACGACTGGAGATGTTGGACAAAAAGGCTCCTAGTCTGAGGATCCGGAATTGGCGCCATCTTGTTCATACCCTAGACAAACACTACCCCCCCCCCCCACCCTTCCCACTTTTCTTTTTCTGGTGCCTGAACTGGAGCTTGAACTCAGGGCCCGGGTGCTCTCCTCCTTAACTTTTTTGCTCAAGTCTGGCCACACCTCCACTTCTGGCCTTCTGATGATTATCTCCAATCACTGGGCTCACCTGTCCGGATTATCGTTGAACAGAGAGATCTTTGGATCTCGGCCTTCTGAGTAGCTAGAATGACAGGAGTGAGCCACCAGCTCCTGGCTTCCCCGGCCCTCTCGTGAAGGAACAGTGTTGGAAATAATGACTGGGGAGCACTTGCTCATCTATGATCTTGATTAAGTCTCACAGCCATGTGGGAGCCACGGCCTGTCTTGCAGGCAGACCAGGAGCCAGGCACAAGGAGCCAGGACCCTGTCCCCCATCCTATAGATAGGAATCTCTGGGGAGTCAGACTCCAGCCAGGCTGATGACTACACCTGTGCCGTACAGAGTCCCACAGCTCTCTGGAGCACCAGGGAATAAGTGAGGCCTGAAAGTAGTATGTAAGGACAGGAGGCAGATGCTCTCCATATGTGTGTAAGTGTGCGAGCACACACATGAACCCGTAGCTGTGTGCACATGTGTTGTGCGCACTAAATTCACTCGAAGTTAAAAGAGACGTGTCCTGATTTGATCCCACAACCATGTGTGGGCAGCAGGAGGAGGGGAGAGGCCTGGGGGGCCTGGGGGAACTTGAGGGGATTGCCGCACCCCAGCCGAAGCCAAGACACACAAGCATCCTTGTGTGTTTATAACAAGCCTACTGGCTTGATTCAGGCCTTGTTTGTGGAATGAGGATCTTCCTCTTCCTTGGCTGTGTGTGTGTGTGTGTGTGTGTGTGTGTGTGTGTGTGTTACTCATGGGGAGAAACCATCCACAATGTCCAGAGTGGCTGATGAAAAGGTTGATAGCATCATTCCTCTCTCCGCATCCCTTTCTCTGGCTCAGATTCAATGTTGGGCTACATCCTGAGATGTAATTCAGCCTACTCCTGAGAAATCAACTCACGCATCCTTGTTCACCAAGTGGTGGTGGGGGGAACCCACTGGATGGCCCCAGTTCCCTTGCCCTCTGACTGATAGGCATCTATGGATGCCTGGGCAGCCAGCTGAGACTACAGGAGGAGACTTTGGAGCTGACCTAAATCCTACATGCTGCAGGCAGGAAGGAGGCTTGGAAGAAGGGAGACGCTGAGTGTGGGTCTCCGTGCCCTCCTCCCAGGGCACTGCCTTGCTCCGGAGCATGGCTGGGCTGGCACCCAGCTCAGTGGGTGGCAGAGTTACTCAGCCTTAGATCCAGCAGCAGCAGCTCAGTGGGGAGGGCAAAGGGAGGCTCCTCCCCCCCAGCCCCCAGATCCTGCTGCCAGACTTATTTGTGTTTATTTTGGTTCCTCTACACAACATGGAGACAATGAACTTGGCCCCCATGGCTCTGTCTGCTCTTCAGCAGACAAACTCGGTACCAGGCCTGTCTCAGTCTGGCCCCTCCTCCAGGGCAGACTTCCACTTCTCCAAGGAGAGGTGGGGGGCTGCAGCACAGGACTGAGGGCTGGGCAGGAGGCACGAGTAACGGGTGAGACAGAGGGACCGCAGTGTCCTGGCACTGGGCACCAGGAGACTTGGATTTTCTGCCAACTCGGCTACCATCTTAAAGACCAGGGCTCCCACTCAGTGTGACTACCATCTTAAAGACCAGGGCTCCCACTCAGTGTGACTACCATCTTAAAGACCAGGGCTCCCACTCAGTGTGACCGACTAAGTGCTTTACATTCCTTCAGACGCACGATCACAGATTAGTGGCACTTGGTGCTGGGCTCACAGCAGAAACGAGAGAGGAAAACATTCTACTGTCACATGGTTTTCTGGCTCCATCTTACAGATGTAGAAACTGAGGCTTGGGAAGGAGCGGCACCTTACCTGAGGTCACTCGCCGTGGCTTCTGATTCCTTATGTGTTTCCTCTTCGACCTCAGCTTCTCCTTGGTGAAACCCTGCCCACCTGGGTGGTTTGCCGAGAGGCTGAGAGGCAGGAAGAAGAGCCGTCCATGCGGGATGGTGGCCGTCCACGCGCAGTGTGTCAGGACGGAGTTTAGGAAATGGCTGGCAGGGGGTCGGGAGTGAGCTGTGGGCAGCGTTAGAGAAGGCAGCGTTCTGAACCTGTTGTAGGTGAATGGTGCTTAGAGCCAGGCCCTGCTGCTTGGACGAAGCTTTTCCTCCTTAAACTGATGACACAACTCCCTGGAAGGACCACCTTCCTTCTGTTCTATGCCCCGCATGAAGACCTGGGCCTGGGAGGATGGAAACAAATGACTCTTCTGACCCTTGCAGTGCAGAGAGGCCCTGAGGGTCATTGAACCCCAGCCTCTGCCTCCCTCACCCCTCCCAGACCACCTAGCTTCCAACCTGCGTTTCGAAGTGCCCTCACCCCAGCCTTTCTCCTACCTGGCCGTGCACCGGAAAGTTTGTCCTCAGGTCCGGCCTGCAGCACCCTGGCCAGTGGGGAGGACCCCCCTCCCCCTCCTCCCCGGCAGTGGACCATGCTCCCTCCTGCGGGGTGCGGGAGTGGATTACTTGTGGCAGCATGTCAGTAGCTCGGCGTGGTGCGCTGGGCAGGCCTGACAGCGGAAATTGGAAGCTGGCTGCTGTTTGACAGGTATATTATTCCCGCTGCCCTCGGTTTATTTACCAAACAGCACGCAGAGCCCCAGAAACTCCCAGCAGAAGGGGGCGGGGGTAGTTTGGAGCCCAGGGGGTTCTGCAAAGGGTCGGCAGCCTTGTGCACTGATATTGGCCTGTAAAAGAAGAGGAAGGAGCCAGGCTGGTCCAGGAGGCTGGGGTCCCCCCCCTGGGGACTCACCCAGGTCCCCTGCCTGGCTCAGAGCTACCAGGGAGATTCTTCGGACCCCCCTGCCCAGGGAGGAGCTTGCCAAGCATGGCATCCTGGGCCCAGGGTCAGGGGGTTCTCCATCAAAGTCAAGTGAAGGAGCTGTGTCTCAAAGGTGGCTTGGGGACAGGCCCTGCTGTGGCCAGTGTTTGTGGGGGGTGGCAGGAGGGCCAGGGCAGCCAGGTGGGGTGAACATGTGCAGGGCATATGGTGTCCAGCCAGTTGTTGAGGGGCGTCTGACCTCGCCCCAAGCACTAGTAGCCAAGTTGGACGGTAGGCACAGGGCTGTGTTTGCCGGGGGTGTGAGATGGGTCATCGTGTCACAGCTTATAAGGAAGTGCCACACAGTCAGTGCCTGGCCGGGTGGCTAAGTAGCATTTTTAGAATCAGGCAGTCGGGGATCCAGGCTCAGTTCATCGCCCTTCAGTGACCTGGGACCAACCTCTGTGTGGCTCAGTTTCCCCCTCTGTAGGGACGTTGGGCTGGTATGGAAAGTTCGTTCATAGACCCATTGCCTCTTTCCCATGATGCTAAGGGACTCCTGGGTTTGGCTGGGCAGCACAGACTTGAGATGCTTCTTCCAGCCCTGCCCCCGATCCTGGCATCTGGATGTGGCTTGAGGCTGGAGTCCCGAGTGCTGAGCACTTTGAAAGAAGGCGCTGAGGAGGCCAGCAGGGCACGCGGCCTGCCAGCCGGGAGCCCTGAGGGGTAGAGCCCTGTCACGTCCACTTACACTTCCGTGCTGCCTGTCAGTCCTCCAGGGGAAGCAGGGACAGTGCCAGGGAGCCTGGGAGGCATCTGTCTCCCTAATCCCAGCCGAGGCAGCCTCCTCATTGGCAGCCCCAGGGGCCCAGTCCTCCAGAGTCCCCAGACCTGAAGGTGCCCTGCCTCTCCGCATCTGCCCTGCTGCTCTGCTGGGAGGATGCTGCTCCTGCCCTGGCCTGGCTGGTGCTGCTCTGTGTTTGCCCGGCCCTTGCTGGTCTCCGAACCTGCCTGATTCCCCCTCCCCCTGCCCAGACCACTACCTCTGTTTCTTACTCTCCATCCCTCCTGGCCTCTGCCTTCCCGATCCCTGGCCTCTCCCTGCCTTCCTCCTTTCTCCTCACTGAACCCGAAATGTGTTGTCACTGTCTCATTCCCCATCTCTCTGGGGAACCTCCCTGTGCTCAGAAGGGTGGTAAGGAAGAGGAAGGTGGGTCTGCACACAGGCCAGGGAGAGGAGATCCCTAGAAGTTTCGCTGGACTGCCTACCATCTCCCAAGGGAACTGCTACAACCCCAGAGGGGAGGGGCCCTTGGCCCAGGCCCCCAGAGGCCCATGCATATGCACTCCATGCCCTCAGCTGCACATGCATTCGTGGGCAGCACCAGGCCTTTCTGAGGAGGGGAAGGAGGCCATGGGAAGAAAGGGAGAAAAGCAATCAAAAGCGAGGCAGAGCTGGGCCTTGGTGGCTCACATCTATAATCTTAACCGAGAGCTGAGGATTGTGGTTCAAAGTCAGCTCTGTGAAACTCTCATTTCTACTTAACTACCAAAAAACAAGGCAGGCGTGAAGGTGTGGCCTAAGTGGGAGAATGCCAGCCTTGCAAGCTAAGGGAGAGAAAGAGAGAGGGAGGGGGAGGGGGAGAGAGGAGAGAGTGGCGAGGAAAGAGAAGAGAGAAAACAGGAGAAAGAGAGAGAGAGAGAGAGAGGATGAGAGACCTCTCTCTCGCTAGAGGCCTGGAGAGTTTGACTGTTTGTAGTCCCTAGTGGCTCAGCAACCTCCTGAGACCTGTGGCCACCATTTTGGAGTGGCTGGCTTAGCTCCCCGGTTCCACATTGAGCTCTAGGTTGGTTCTGTACAAGGAGGCAGTTTGAGGGAGGCCAGAACAAAGGGAAGCAGAGGCCATGAGGGTACTGTTCTTCCACCACACAGCTGAGGTCCTGCAGCGATGTCTTGGGCGGCCCCCCTCCATCTCCTCCATCTCCTCCATCTCCTCCCCATTCCTGTCTCCACAACCCCCACCTTCTGGTCGCCCAAGGGAGGGCTCTGGACTCTGGTGGGTAATGCAGTATCGATGACTTTCTTCTTTCTCTCTTCTTAGTAACCAGCTGGATGCACAACAGATCAATTCGCAATCAGAGCTGTACCACCACCACCCTGGGCACTAACTCGGCGCTGGGGCCCAGGTGACTGCTTCCCACCGCCTTCAGCAGGGAGGTCTGGGGGTGGGAGGAGGTGGGGTGCATGCTGTGGGGGTCCCTGGGGGTGTCCCCGCTCTACTGGATCAGGATCTCATAGGTGGGGTCCTGGCATATGAATGGTGATTCTGATAAGAAGCACAGGTGTATCAGATGGGGAAACTGAGGCTCTGAGGGTAGGAATGAGCCGACAAATGTGAGGAGGGTAGGTGGGTTTGGGGCTTTCTGGGGAAATGTACTGGAGTAGATGTTAAAGGCAGGAAAAGAAAAATGAAGTGTGTGTGTGTGCATATGTGTGTGTGTGTGTGTGTGTGTGTGCGCGTGAGTGTGTGTGTGTGTGTGTGTGTGTGTGTGTGTGTGTACTGGGGCTTGAACTCAGGGCATCATGCTCTCGCTTAGCTTCTTTGTGCCTTGTCACTTGAGCCACACCTCCATTTGCAAGGGGACAGGATGGCAGAGGGGAGGGGTGGACGGTGCAGGCACGTTCCAGGGACTGGGGATGCGCAGTTCCGACCACCTCATTGCCCGGCTGGCACCAGTGGGTCACCTGTGATGGCCCAGGGCTGACCTTGGAGATGCCCTGTTCCTGCGAGGCGGAGCTCTGGACTGGCCCAGCCCCGGGGGCCCAGCCTGAGGCCAGTCTCCGGCCTCCCACCTGGCACTGACGGATGCTCAGGCAGGCGCCCGGGAGGGCTGCAGCCGAAATCAATACGCTAATCAACACCACACAGACCCCACCAGTGCTTCCCTCAACCCGAACCGAGGGAGGGGGTATTGGGAGTTGCCGAGAGGAGAAGATGAACTCCAGTGTGAATAATTGAATCAGGGGGAGCAAGAGGAGTGGCAGGAGCGGGGACATGGATGCGACAAGGGGACGTCTCTCCAGCTGCAAACTGTGGGGCTCAGGCCGTCCTCCCGGGCCTGGATGGCTGGGAAAAGAGACCAGGGTCAAGGACGCAGGCTCCCAGGCTGCTGCCACCTCCCGCTGTCTGGTCCTCTGCTCACAATTCAGTGTGCTCACCTGCGTCTCCCCCCAGCTCCTGCCCCCGGCCCTGGATCTGTGCTCCCACAGACTTCCGCAGGCCCCATTCTGCACTGCACGCCATAGCCTTGTGAGGCTCCTGGGTGTCTTTTTCTGTGTGGGACTCTGGCTTTCCCTCCAGCCCCGGCTCAGCACCTTTTTGCCTGGGAGCTGGCGCGCATTGCTCTGGTCCCTGCCTGAGTGGGTCTGAGTCCTGCTGGCCACCTACAGCGATGGCTTTTGTCTCTCTGCTGTAGGTCACTCTTCCTTCTGGGGAGAGCGGAGGAACCTGGTCTGACGCCGCCTCTCCTCCCCTTCGGAGCAGCCTCTGCTGCCACCCGGGGCCTCGCGTGCCTCCTCCCCAAACTGACCTCCCCCCTGACCCCACACCCTGGTGCTGAGAACCTTGAAGGCCGGGCCTCCGAGCTTGCACAAGTCCCACCAGGCAAAAGGCCGGAGCTCCGTGTGGCCCTGGGTGAGTCACCTCACCGTCCCCCCTCCTTCCCAAAGGGCTTCTAAGGGTAGAAGACACCATGGTGGCTCCTCAGAACCTATGAGGACTCCAGAAGGCCAGCGGCGGGGTTGGGGCCAAGCCCAGGCTGCTGGGTCCGGACCTCCAGACAGCGGACCCCAGGGCCCCAGTGGTCTCTGAGTATGGAGGTTTGATGGGGATGGAAGACCAGAGAGGGGTGTGGAGAAACTGCCAGAAGTTGAGGGGACTTGGGGACACCCCCAACCCCATGGCAGCCTCTCCTGTCATCTCTCATCTGGCTCTCGCACAGGAATCCCAGGTGTTCATGGAAAGCTGGGCTGGTGTTCCGGCCAGTGGCAGTGTGGCCACTAAGCCGGGCTGGAAGAGTGGCTTATCTGGATGCCGTTGTACACAGGCCTCAGTGTGACCTTTCACTCGGCAGTCCCAGCGGCTCCTGGCGAGCCCTTCATTCCTCCCCGTGAACTACTTGGAATACCATAGCTGGGAGGTGAGAACAGGTGAGATCTCCAGAGTCCAGAGAGGAAAAGCAACCAGCTCCGTGCCACACAGCAAGCCGGACCAGGACCCAGCCTCGGGGGTGAGGGGGTCACCCAGCTCTTCATCCAGCGGATGTTTTACACACTGGGTTTCTGGGGCTCCAAGGGTCTGGCTGAGGGGTACCAGGATGGAGAGGGCAGTGAGGACTGGTAACCAGGCGTTACTGCTTTCTTCCCACGTCCATCTTAGCCAGTGCATCTGCCTGCTTTTAGACGTGGATTTAATTTCTGGGTAATGTGTAAGGAAAACAGAATTTTATAACCCAAGCTGTGAAAACCTCTACCTCGTACTTCACACCTCACCCAAGGCTGCCCACGGTCATCTCCTCAGCCTGGCCCCCAGCCCCCCCTCGGCCCTTCCCATGGGCCCGGCCCCCGGCATCGCGTCCTCATCAGCACCCAAGTGGTTCTGGCCACAATCCTCCGGACATCTCTGTCTCTCTGTACCCTTCCTTGCAATCAGACCCAGCCCGGTAACCAGCCGGTCCTAATGGCTGTTCTCTCCTAAGAGCTAATAATGGACGCGTGGCTTCCATTCCAGGTATCCATTTGTACTTTAACAGGCCTCATCTCAGAATTTGCTTCAAAGGTTGGAGGAGCCAGCGGGGAGCTGTTCCTGGATGGGGAAGCCTCTTAGGGCCTCTTCTTCAGGTTGTGAACCCCCGCTCCCACTCTGCTGCTTGGAGGAGTCTGAGAGGCAGTCGGGGTGGGGTGGGGTACCGGGGCAGCAACATACCAGAGCTGCTGTCTGGCTGCCCAGTCAGGCTCCTCTGGGCTTGGGCAAGCTCCCTTGCTTGGAAATGGGGCTGGCGACCACAGCACTCACCAGACCTAGAAGCAGAGCCTTGTGGAGCTCCACAGATATCGAGTGTGGGGGACAGGCTGGCATGGGCTAGGGTGGTGGGATCTCCTCCCAGGACCAAGTCCTTGTCGGCATGCTCGTCTCTAACTGTGTGAGGACCTCAAGCCACCCGGCCAATGCCATGTATTGGACACAGGAGGCCTCCCCTGCCTCAGTTTCCCCATGGGAGCCATGGTGGACACGTCAAGGCCTTCAGCTTGTTCTGGTCTGGAGATTCGTCCTGCACTGAGCACCTGGGGACCTGGGATGGGTCATCTAACCTCTCTGAGCCTCACTTTCCTCTTCGCAAAAAGCAGGTCCACCTTCTTTGTCAGGTTGGCCTCCTGGGGCTGCTGAGGGAAAGGAGCGGGCCCTGTTCTTCCGTGTGTGAAATAGAGAGGCTTGCTTCTATATCCTGCAGGGGTGGACCAGCAGATTGCATCGGAGGACTTGACACCATCTCTGGACTCTCCACAGCCCCAGCCACACCCGCGGGCTATCTGGGGTGCTTTGTCTCCCAGGAGACTCACTCACGGATTAATTTCTTGTTGGGAATGAGGTCAGCCTGTCTCTGGGGACAAAGTGGTCCCCAGGTTCACTGTCTGGGGTTCTGGTGGGACTGGGTGCCGCGGCTGGGTGGTGGGGGGGAGGGGAGAATCTGTGTGACTTTTGGATGGGAGGAGTTTAAAGTCTGCCTAGGCCCTTGCCTGCCGCTAGGCCCTGGGTCAAGGGGCTTAGTAGTGCTGTTAGTGAGGAAGGAAAGGGAAGGCGACTGGAGCCTGGGATGGGGAGGGGGCTGGTGGGTCAGGGGGCCTGACCTCCATCATGGTACCACACTGAAGTGTACAAATGGGGGCCTTTGTTCCCTCCCTGGGAACTAGAGTGAACCCCAGCATTGCCCTGGACCTTCCTGGGGAAGAGAGTTCATCAAGCTTCTGTTTAAACGTCATCCTCCTGCTCGGGGCCTGCTCCCACCCTCTTGTCTGGAAGCCTATCACTCACGGTGACTGGAGCCTCCTCCTCTAACTTGTCTGACAGGGGTTCTGGCCACCATCTAGCCCACGGAAGCGGCAATGGACTGAGACCCTCCCGGTCCTCCTGGCCATCTGGCACCCGTCTGAACCGGAGAACACATTTGTAGTCCATTAGGCCGGCGGGTAAGATGTGTGTGGAGGTTTGGAGGTTCCTGACGGGAGCAAGACCCACGGGCACATAAAACAGGCAGAAAATGAAACACTCGGCTTCTCGTGCGACCCGGTAATGGCCACGTATCCCCGCCATCAGTGCGCGGGGCTGGAATGGAGCAAGAGCCGGGTCCCATCACCGCCCGCGTGTGGCTAATAGAATGGGAAAGTTGAAATGCAGTAGGCGTTTAGTTCAAGTTGGATATTAATAGCCTTGGGATGGGCTCAGAAGGAACGAGGGGAGGAGAAGGAGAAAGAAAGAAAGAAAAAAAGGAACGAGGCTCACCATTATCATCCAATTTCCTCAGAGAATCAGAGGAAGGAGCAATGTCTGAGGCTGAGGCTCTGGTCTCTGGGTCTGGGGAATAGGAGGAGAAGAGGAGGATGAGGAGGAGATGGCAGGGGAGGAAGGGCCTGGGCCGGGGCTGCTGTCAGAAGATGCTGATGCTGCAGCTTCCTTCCTAGAAGCAGCTCTGTTAATGGAGGAGTGAACGATAACTGGGGACCCCTGATGCTCTGATTGGGGAGTCCTGGCCCTGTAGGGCCTTGGGGGGTCACACTGGCATCTCATTGCCTGGATGCCCATCGCTGGCTCAAGCCACCGAGGCCCGTTCACCTGACATTGTGTGCTTGCTCAGACACGCCCTCTCGTTCCTCCTCTAGGAGGCAGGGACACGTCCACACCTGTGCAGGTGTGCTCTGGGACATGCCACGTCTGCTCTACTGGACTGATATGTCATCCCTAGCCACCCCTCCTGTGGAGCTCTGCCTTCAGTCTAGAAGGTTGCCTCCTACTTGTTATGCCCGCCTCTGTCAACAATGAGCCCAATTGTGGTACAAGGGGGTGAGCTTCCTACTAGGCCTGGGGATTGATGTCCCCAGAGTGACCTAGGTATGAGGTCCTAGCTTTCTTAAGGCCTTCCCTCGAGAGGGGAGGTGTCAGTCCATCAGGGGCTTGCTTGATGGTGACTCAAAGATCCCTTCCTTCTGCTTCTCTTTCTCTCTTCCAAAGAATCAGCTCAAAATTGTGGTCTTGCAGTTAGCCTCTCCCTGGTACTTCTACTATACAACTCACTCTTCTCCAGATCATGAATGATACAAAAGAAAGAAAAGAAAACAATGATGCTACCCAAAAGCTCAGCACTGGACTGCTGGATGTCCAGCCTCGGGTAACGAAGTCTCTGGCCTCCAGTCACCTCATCTGTGAAGTGGGAAGCAACATGGAATGATGGAGTTGCAGGGTGGTCAAAGGGGATCTGGAGGTGAGCGTCTTTGCCCTGTTAGGGACTTGTATTCATATCCTCTGGCTTATGTGACAAGTTGCTATGAACTCAGTGGTCAAAAAGAGGTACATTTTTATCTTCTGGTTCTGGAGGCCAGAAATCGTGTGAATGAGCTTTCCCCACCACTGTAATAAAATACCTGAGGCAATTGACTTACTTTGGCTTCAATTATCTGCTAGGCCCCATTGTCTTAGGGCCTGGGAGGGAGGAGCAAGCTGCTCACTTCCTGGCAGCTAACAAGCAAAGAGAAAGAGGAGATCTAACGTCTCAACAGGCTTCATCTTTCAAGGCTTCAACAACACTGTAGGTTAACAACCAAGTCTTAATCACAGGGCCTTTGGGGACATTTCAAACACAAGTAGAAGTTGGGTCTCAGCCTGGTGCTGGTGGCTCACGCCTGTCATCCTAGCTACTCAGGAGCCTGGGCAGGAAAATCCATGAGACTCTTATCTCCCATCAACTACTCAAAAAAAACCCAGAAGTGGTGCTGTGGCTCAAAGGAGTAGAGAGCTAGCCTTGAGCAGAAAGATGCTCAGGGACAGTGCTCAGGCCCTGAGTTCAAGCCCCACAACTGACAAAAAAGAAAAGGAAAGAAAGTAGGTCTCCCTGAGCTCAAATAGAGGCATGATCAGGGGTGCTCCTCTGTCTTTCTCTGCCTTCGGCTTCTGCAGGCTGCCGTAGTATACTGTGGGCCAGAGGCCAGCCAAACCTCTCATTGCATCGCGCTGAATCTCATTCTCTTACCAAAGAGGACCTTTGTGATTCCATCAGCCTGCCCCGATAATCCTGAATGAACTCACCACCTCAAGATCCTTAACTTAATCACATTTGGTGGCAGGGAAACCTTGTCTTAGGTTCCAGGGGATTAGGAGGTGGACACCTGGAGAGAGGGCATTGTTCTGCCAACAAGTACCCAGGGGGCCTACTCAACATGCATTTAGTTCTTCTCCCAGCCTTTTGAGAAGGTCAAGATCACTGTGAGGATTAAAGGATTCAGTGTGTGTGAGGAGAAGTTGCTCTCCTCTCTTCTGAGCTCTTCTTGCTCCTCATCTAGGTGTCAAGTTTTCCGGAAATGCTTCCACAAAAGAGCCTGGGTCAGAGGGCAGAGCTTCAGGTCCCGTATGTGGAGAAGCACATTGACCTGGCACTGATCTACTGGAAGAGATGGTGAGGTGGACTGAAATAGAGGTTGCCAGGCAATGGCAGGGACAGAACTTTGGCCTGTGGTAACTTGTACTTCTGGTATTTTCTCTGTTTATTCTCTAACATTCCTTATAAATGGCAGACATGTCTTCGTGCTAAGAAGAAATAAAGGCTGGAGCCCAGCTGTGCCAGCACCTGTGAGTTAAGAGGAAAAGCCAGGCAGGGTCAGTAGAAGTACAAATGGAAGGCAAAGCTGGAGGACCCCTTCTTCCGGGAAGTCAGCCCCAGTATGGATTGAGCAGCCTCTGCTTGTCATGGAACTCCACCCTGGTGATCTGGTGAAGCATCTGCATACACGGCTGGACTGAGGCCCTGGGAAACCTGGTTGGAATACAGATCAGCCAGCTCACCCAGGGTTCTTGATTCGACGGAGCCTGCGATTTTTTTGAAGGCCCAGGGGACCAGGGACCACACTTTGAGAACCACTTGTTTCCAAATGCTGCTCTGGAGGAGTTTGTTGAGAAGACAGATTTCTGCCTCCAACACCTTGGGTTCCATTCCTCTGGAGACAAATCTTCTTAAACTCTCCAGTGATCCTGATGCGAAGCCACATCTGGGACTCCTAGAGCTCTTCATCTCGTAAAACAGTGCCGTGGAGGTATAATTGACAGGGTGACCCACACATGTGTAATGCGTTCAGCGGGAGAAATCCGGGCATGCGTCCACTTGTGAGCCGTCAGCAGGATGAAGACACTGAAGGCATCCAGCACTCTCAAGACTTCATCACGGGCCCCAGGCAGTGCTTCCTGCCTGCTCCCTCCCTCCCCCTCCCCCAAGGTTTGTAGCTAGCTGCCTGTGGTTCTAAAGTGGGTTAATGGCAGGGCTGAGTGTTCTTAGGCCCAGCCAGGTAGCATCTTCGTGTGCATGAGCTGGTTATGAGCTTGGAAAAAGAGCACTGAAGATACTTCATTGGCAAAAGCTCAGTTTGGGCAGGTTACTCAGGAGGCAAATGAAGGTGAGAATCAAGCATGCTAAAGACTCCGCCCACCAAAAAAAAGAAAGTATGAAAGGAAGGAAGGAAGGAAGGAAGGAAGGAAGGAAGCAAGCAAGCAAGCAAGCAAGCAAGCAAGCAAGCAAAGGGAGGGTGTGGGGCTCAGGTTCGATTATAGCAAAACGCCGGGGACCCAGTGGGGTAGGAGAGATACACTAGGAAAGGAGGAGGCTTTGCTAACAGAGGCGAGGACAGGCCTGGGCCCATAAGGAAGTGGAATTTTCCCCGCAAGGCTCGGGTTCTCAGCTTTGGCACTCTCGCTTCTGTTCGTAACAAAGCACCAAAGAGATGACAGGCAGTGTGAGATGATGTGGGACACAAGGTCTTCTGGGAGACCCTCCATAGAGATATTCTCAAGAAGATTCTATGGCTGCTGTGATAGAAGAAGTCACAGCCACCAAGTGTACTCCTAGCCTGGGGTTCTACCAGGACATCCTCCTCGTGTGTCATGTGACACAGGGAGTGGGAACTGGGATGCTGGGATGTACCTGTTCAAAGAAGTCACTTCTGGTCTGGGGACGGCTCAAGTGGTGGAGTGCTTGCCTGGCATGCATGGAGCCTTGAGTTCAATTCCTAGTAGGGCCAGAGGGACTCCTCTCTGCCTGCACGCGGTGTGAGTGCTGGGAACTGAGACCAAATCCATGCTCCAGGGAAGGAGAGGACAGCGCAGGGCTCCACCAGGCACACGAAGACCTCCCTGGGAAGAAGTGGATAAAAGCTCCCCGATGGGTGGAGCCTTCCTCCTTGTCAATCTTCCCTTCCTCCTTCCTGCCTCGATCCACCACTGCCCAGGCCAACGGGCGTGTTTGTTATTCTGCCTTCCACTCATCTGTTTATTCAACTGGTTTCTTTTCCTTGAGTACTAGGCAGTCCTGTTGGGTGTGGGGGTACACTAGTGGATTAAAAAAAAGACAGGCAGGTTTCTTGGCCACGGAGAAATCCAGAAGAAATTTGACTCCTAAATCATCTCTTTAAAGATCCCCAAAAGAAGTTTCTGGAGGAGGCTTAGGTGTCACAATGCATATCTTTGGAGGCAGGGGATAACTTGAAGGCATGGCTATTCTAGAATATTCCTACGGTTCTGTGTTGTCCCTGAATGTGCACGGACTGTGCAGTGGTCAAGTAGTATTTGTCCACGTGTGACCCGGAATAAAAGGAATGCACCTGGGGGAAGGGGAAGCACGTGGCCCGAAGAGAGACGCCAGGGACCTGTTTAGCTCTACTCACACCATCTTGACCCATTAGTGGGAGAATTCCCAGGCAGCTGTGAGGGGTTCCTAACCCCGAACTCCAGGCTACAGAGATCCTTTTTCATGGAACTTGAGATGAGTGACTTCAATCTGCCCCAAGTTAAGACACGTACAGGTCACATCCAGTCTGGACACAGGAGTCCCTCCCCTCAAGCAGTGCCTCCCCCCCCCCTTGCTCCGCGCCCCTGCTTTGCTCAGCTTCCCGGCTCCCTCCACCGAGGGCAACCACCATCATGAATTCTAATGGCATAAATAAATTTTTCTTTTCCTTTAGACTTTATATAATGAATGAAACTGTACAATATGTACTCGTTTGTGTTTGGCAAAATTTCCCTCAGCCCTCCTTTTGAGCATTATTTATGAGCATGGTTGTATTTTCTTCATTCTCATTGATGTGTAGTATTCCTTGGTATGATTATACACAATTTATTTTTCCATTCTTCTGTTGATAGGTGTTTGGATTGCTTCCAGTTGGGCCATTAGCAACAGTGCTGCTCTGAACCTTCACGTGCAGTGCTGCGGTGCACAGATGTACGGACTCTGCCTGTATGTGGGCTGCTGGGTCAGAGGGTTTGCCTGTGTCTGCCTTGGGAATATTTCATGTGAAGCAGCCTCTGCAGTGGTCCCCAGGGAGCCTGACTCTTAATCTTTGCATCCTGATTAATCCCCTCTCCTTAACTATGACCTAGACTCGTGGTCTCGCCAACAGAAGATGGCAGAAGCAATGGGAATCACTCCTGAGATGAGGTCTTATTGCCTGTCTCTTGATCTCTGCAGAAAGCCCTCTAAAATGCTGTGAGCTGCCCCATCGAGAGGACTTGAGAAAACTCAGGAGGAACCAAATCCAACAACCATGTGAGTGAACTTAGAAGCTGACCTTTTCCCAGGCAAGCCTTCGGATGAGACTGCAGTCCTGGCTCACAGCTGTGATGGCAGACTCCTGAGCTACGCTTGGCTAGGCTGGATTCCTGACCTACAGAAACTATGAGGTAGTAAGTACTTGTGTTAAGCCACTAACTTTCAGAGTAATTTTGTTACATGGCAATAGATAACTGATATATCGCCAAGCTAGTGTCTAGAGGGACTGTATTCATTTATAGTCCTGCCAAAAAAAATGGCAAGCATTCCATTTGCTCTGTGTCCTTGCCAACACATGATATTGCCCATTTTTTTTATTTTGGCCTTGGTAATGGGTATGTGGCAATATTACATTGCAGCTTTCATTTGCATTTCTCCGATGGCTAATGCAGTGGAGTACCTCCTGTTGATTAGCCATTTGAATATCTTCTTTTGTGAAGTGCTACTTCAACTCTGGGGCCTATTTTCTGCTTCCTAGTGGGTCACTTATCTTTTTCTTATTTGTAGGAATTATTTTCATATTCTGATTATGAATTCTGAGTTGGACATCTATATTGCAAATATCCTCTCCTATTTTATGGCTGATTATTTCAGCCTCTCTCTCATTTAGTTGTTTTGAAATAGTTTCCATTTTCCAGAAAAGTTTATACACATAAAAATGACACATTGAGTTGAAACCTCTTTGTATACTTACTTAAATATATATATATATATATCACTTTAAAAATAATAAATACAATTAAAAGTTTTGTTGTAGCCTTTACCCAGTTTTACCTTTTGCTCACATGTTACCTCATTGGCTGCATCATTTTGAACCCTGGTACCATACCTGTACATGTGCATGGGTACACATGCATGTTCCCTCCACCCCCATACACACACACACACACACACACACACACACACACACCCAGCTTTTCTATGCTATGGGAGAACATGTTGCAGACATGATGAGCCTTTACTCCCCAGTGGGTCACTGTGTGTTTGTATTTTAGGATATTCTCTTCCATAACCACACTCCAGATTGTAGCTTCGGTCAACTTAACACTGATGTAATGCTCCTATCTGTGTGTACTATCTGTGTACCAATTTTTTCAGTTGATCTAATAACGTGCTTATACCATTTCCCCCTCCAGGATCGGGAAGCGTACTCCGTTGATGTGTCTCTTTAGTCTCCTTTAACCAGGAACATTTCCGTAGCCTTCCTTTGTCAACTCTGACATTGACATTTTGAAGAATACGTCTCTCCTCCCCTCCCCTGGTAGACAGACCATGCTTCATTTTGTTTGTCTGGAATGATGACGATTAGAAGAAATACTTCTTTGCTGGCTGGAATCGCATGTAGGTGTCATTGTGTCTCTCAGGGTCTCACTCCTATAGCCACGCACTGCCCACGGTGGGGTCTCATTGCTCTGATGCAGCAAATTCTGAGGTTTGTAGGTCAAGCCATGCAAATATTCAGCTTGTAATCAAAATGTCTCCCAACTTAGCACCCTTTGGTGACTCCTTCCTGAACCAATCTTCATGAGAATGTTTCCAGAAGGGTGATTTTCCTTCCTTCCTTCCTTCCTTCCTTCCTTCCTTCCTTCCTTCCTTCCTTCCTTCCTTCCTTCCTTCCTCTCTCTCTCTCTCTCTCTTGCCACTATCAGTCATACACCATGAGCAGGCACCCTCTCTTTGACAGTATTTCAATTAGAATGTAATCTAACTTAGTGGATTTTGCCTTTATAGTTAATGTATTTTGTGTCTAGTTGAAAAAGGGTTTTTACCTACTTCAGCCTCTTGGAAATATCCTCCAATTTCTTCTAAAAGCTTTATCATTAGGCCTTTGCCGTGTGGGCCTTGGAGCCATTTGGATTGCCTCTGTTGCTCATGATGTAGACACAGGGTTGTAGTAGTTTGAGTGTCTTCTTCAAAGCAATGTTGGAAACGGAATCCCAAGGCAGGCCACGGTGTTGAGAGGTGGAGCCTTCAGAAGGGTCAGAGGGCTCCACCTTCATAATGGAGTAATGTAATCTCCCTCTTAGAAGTGGTTGGATCTTAGGAGTGGGTCTCAGATAAAGAGGATGAGTTGGATTCCCCTGTCTTGTGTGTTCTTTCTATAATGGGATACATAGGCCCTCCTCAGATGCTTGTGCCATGTTTTTTAACTTTTCAGCCTGCAGAACCATGAGTCTTAATGCACTCCTATTGTCTATCATTTACACAGTCCGTGGTATTTTAATGTAGTGGCAATTTAAAAAAAGGATTAAAAGCAATTGAAATGAGCTGTTTTGCATATGGAAATCCAGTTGACCCAACAATTCTTATTTGCATAAAAATGTGTGCATACTTCTCCCCTTTAAAGGAGTAAAAGGAATGACAGATAATGGGGCACAGAAGCAGGCCCAAGAAGCAGCTATTGCTACCAGGTTATTATCTATCCTCTTGTTCTAAACACTTACATAGAGACCTCATTCCATATTCTGACGTTGCTTCTAAGCCAATCATTTTGTGGTGTGCCTTTGTCAGTCAGCAGTATATCTCAGATCTCTTCCTGTGCTGGTGCATATAGATCGTGATCTTAGACCCTTGAGAAAGTCACAGTGGATTACAGGTACTTCATATCCTATGTGAGAAACTGTCAAGAGTTATGTTTGGTGTAGGCTACTTGAATTTTTTTGGGGGGAGGGCAATGGTCATGGGGCTTGAACTCAGGGCCTGGGCTCTGTCCCTGAGCTTTCTCAAGGCTAGCACTGTACCACTTTGAGCCACAGCTCCACTTCTGGTTTTCAGGTGGCTTATTGGAGATAAGAGTCTCACAGAATTTCCTGCCCAAGCTGGCTTTGAACTGCGATCTTCAGATCTCAGCCTCCCGAGTAGCTAGGATGACAGGTGTGAGCCACCCAACACCTGGCAACATCCGTGAATTTTTAAATCGGCTCTGGTTCTGTGTGTTGCTACCCTGACTGGGAGCCCACGGTGGGATCCACTTTTTGGGATGAGCCATCACGGAAGCTAAGCATTCCCAGAGAGAACCATTTTCCAGAACATCTGAAAAGTGATGAAGGAGAGAACTTGAGTTAGACTGACGCCAAACACAGGGTCTAAGAAGTTGTAGCTGGAAGAGGCCACTAAGCAGCTGGCAGAACCTAAGACTGGAGCTGCCAAACCCAGGGTCTGTCATGCCCAGGGCTCAGGTGGCCTCCTGAGCCACTGAGTTCGTGACACTGCTCTGTCCCCTTCCCGTCTACCGCCCACCTAAGCTGTCAGAGGCCACGCACCTTCCCTCCCTGCTGGGACAAAGACGCCAGCCTCCCCTTCCCCAACCCTGGTTTTCCAGGGGACAAGGCCCACACCGCAGCTCCAGAGCTCGCTCCAAGCCTCTCGCGTTCTCAGCCTCCATGTTGTTTAAAACTCCTCCAGTTCCAAGATCCCCCGCTGTGGGATGGGCAGGAACGAATTCGGCAGCAAGGGGAAGCTGCAGCCCTTAAATCACATGTTGGGCAAAATAATCAAAGAATCTTCCCAAAATTTGTCAACGGCGGTGCTGGGCCTGGCTGCTCAGTAATGACTCTCACTTGATGACAGATCTCCAGAAAATGCGTTTTGGAAGCAATCAGTATATGCTGAATAGGATCCTATTTTACAAGCGTTTTATCTACTCTTAAGGACATGGGAGATGAAGAAAACAGATAAGCCTCTCTATTAATATTGATTAGACCATTATATATCTGAAAAAGAGATTTTAGTCAGAGATGATTGCATCTCGCCACAGCAGCCTTTCTTCCGGAGTCGAATCGTTTAATCTGCTGCTTGGCACTGGGGGTAGGGAGCGGGGCCTGGGCTGTGGGCAGCAGAGGCGCATGGAGGGAGGAGAGCTGGGAGGTACTTGCGTGCTTTCTTGCCAGCCCCATAGAGGACTCAACAAGACAACAGAAGTCTAGGAGGTGGGGACCATGGCCGCCCCGACTTCACATGGGAGGAAATGGAGCTTAGAGACACTGAGACCAGGGACATTTGGGAGGAAAAGGCCGGGCTGTTTGTGACAGTCACTGGGCCTGGGCAGGCACCGGGTGGGCTCTGTGGCACCTCCCCCGGGCATCCGGAAGGGTCTCTCTGAGAGACACCTTGCCTTTCTGCCCTCTCAATCCCTTCCAGCTCTGGGAACTCTGAGGGTTCAGAATTGTACACTGTTCGGTGCTTTAGGTCACGGGCTGAACTGTTAAATTCATGCTGAGCCAGGTGTAATTAAGTGGAGTGCAAAGTGGCCAAGTCAGTGCAAGCACATCTGCCGGCAGGAAGGCCCGCCCCGCCCATCCTGCAGCGGCTGGGCTCTGGGAGGAGGGTCCCCCTGCCTCAGCCAGCCCTCCCCTCTACAGTGAGGGCCCTGAGTGGCCTGAAGCTCTGATAATTGAAGAAAAATTAGAAGCTTCTTGCTCTCAAGCATATTCCAAGTCCACTTAAAAGTATATTTAACTTAAATGTCAGAGGGAAAGGAAAAAGAAGAGAGAAAGAGAACATGGTAGGAAAAATATTTAAAGAAAGACATCTGCCTACATTCTAGAAGGTTCTATCTGTTCCACCTACAGGGGAGGTCAATCATCTACTGGTTTAGAAGGTTTGAAACCAGGATTCTGGATAGTTCTGGGCTGGGTACCCCCAGCCTTGCCTTCTTCCTGCTCTGCTGTAGAGGGATGAAAGCGAACTTTCCTTAATCAATTTATTTCAAGAATTTACTCATTCATTCCTTTACTTGTCAGTTCATTGTCTATTTGTTGAGCGCCTACTACTGCTGAGTCATAGTGCTGACACTTGAGCAGAAGGTGCAAAGTCCGATTAACGCCCCCAAAACCAGAAGTGGCTCATGTGGTAGAATGCCAATCTTGAGCAAAAATAAAATAAAAACCCTAAGGGACAGAGCTTAGGTCCTGAGTTTAAGACCCAGGACCCACCCAACATGCACAAAGAGAAGAACCAGCTGGCTTTGTGAGCTGGCATGGACTGCAGAGAAGGTGTAGAGGCCACACGTGGAGGTGGCCGTGGGCACAAGGCGGTTTGCACGAAGGTAGGGACAAAGCCTGGATGCTGACAGTTCTCTCGCTGGGGACGCTAGGAACACCGGTCTGTGTGCAAACCTGGGTGTTGGTCTTCTTTCGGTTGCTTAGTTATTTGTGCTGGCCAGAGGCTGAGGGAGAAGAAGGCAAAATGGAGGAGAAACAGAAGAGAGGGAGAAGAGAACGCCCAGAAGAAAATGGATATGGGAGCTGTAAGGTCCATTCCTGGACGGCGAACAGACCTCGCCCAGTACCTGCATTACCTAGGCAACTGGGACACCTGGAAGAGGTCACAGCTGCATCTGCTGAGGTCACATCTTAATCTGATGTGGCCACACCTTTCTCCCACCTGATCCCACTTCCCTTTGCCTGGACTCACCTTTCCCCCCTGCTCCCACCCTATATAAGGCCTAACCCGCGGCCAGACGCCCTCTTTGGCCAGCTGCGTGGAGTGCCAACCTTGCCTGGTCCCAGCAGGTCTACTGAATAAACCTACCCCTTACCTGAATACCACGTGCATGGTGCTGTTCTTACTCAGCCACCTCTTTTTAAAAACCTAACAGGAATATGCTAACGCCTCTTTCCAGAAAGTTCTAGTCACAGTCTCTGTGCAGACTCAGAGCTTCTATGGACCCCTTTGGCTGGTCCACCCTGTCGTCATCATTTGGGTGAAGTGGCATCTCCGTGAGTGGTACTTTGCCTGTGTTCTCCCAGCTGGTGGTAGAACCAGGTCTGCTGAGCTGACACCCTGTCCCTGACTCCTACCCTCACTCCACCTTCCTCCCTCGGAAGCTCTCGGGGTAGAGTGGTGCTGCTGTGTTTTATGGAGAGGCTGAGCTCTCAGTGGGGCTGGTGTGGGACAGGTAGGCCATGAAGATTGGTTCCTGAGATGTTTGAGGGAAAGCAGGGAGCCTAGGGTTCACGGTGGGGGACCCCTCTGTGGGAAGGAACCCCTCCTTAAGGGGCCCAGAAAGTAAAGCTCCCAGGCAATAGGGAATACTGAGAGCTGTTGACCAGAATAGGGTGGTAATAAAACTGCCATGTTGGAGGGTCACTGTCCCCCTGAGAGTCTTCAAGCTGGAATCCAGCAGAGCAGCGTGAGGGGGTGGGGAGGGGAGGAGTCGGAGCCTGGCCTCAGTTGGATGGGACTCATTCTCTTCTGGGCCTTCTCTCCTTCCTCTCTTCTGTTTCTCCTCCCTCTTGCCTTCTTCTCCCTCAGCCTCAGGGCCAGCACAAAGAGGAGGTGTGTGATGCAGGCACCACACACCAAACTCTCATCTTCTTTTGAGAAAAAAAAGTATATTATTAAAGATTTAATCTTCGGGTCTAAAAATACCTCCATGCAAATTTCCCTCGGTCCCCTTCTCTGTCTCCCATGCTCTCTCCCTTCCTTAATCAGCGCCACCGATCACTGCGCAGGGGGCAGGCGAGAAAGACACTGGGCTCTTCAGCAGCTGGGCGAAGTGGGGTGGGGGGCGGCGCCGGCAGAGTCTGCCATCCTCCAGAGAGAGGGAGGCGGAGGGTGTGGTGTGCAGGCCTTGCTGGGCCCAAGCTGCCCAGGGCGGTGGAGGGGGCTGTGAGAGGCAGCCTCAGCCTCCGCTTCAGAATGGCGAGCTGTTCCCTGGCGCGCTGACCTGAAGGTATGTACTTCCCGCGTGAATGTTTGATTTTGAGTTTATTGATTCCATTTGCCAGAGTATTTTCCTTAAATATTTTTTGAGTCTAATGCACCCCGTATGTACCCATAATGGCTCTAGCTAGCCTTGTTGGTTTTTTTTTTTTCTTTCCTGTAGAACCAATAAAGCAATTTGGATGAGATGAAATTGAACTCAGAGGCATTGGGAAAGGGTAGTGGAGATGTGGGCAGGGAGGGGGAATGGAAGGCCAGGAGAAAGGAGGAGACAGAACAGAGAGAGCACTGTGGATGCAGAGGGATGGGAGATAATAGGGAAGAGAAAGGAAGGCAGATAGGGAGGGTTAAGGGAACATGGGCGGAGGAGGGAATGGAGAGAAGAATGGAAAGCTGAGTGTACATAAATCAGCCCATCTTCAACTCTGTGCAACCTTGAGGTATGGGTAACTTAGAGCTATGAGTTACCCTTAAGTTACCTTGAAGGTTCTAATTCAAATCTCTTCTTGCTCAGCCTTTTATGAAGGAGCAAAATAGATCTTTGCAGTGGGTGAACTGTCTGCTTCCCCAGCATCCGTGTTCCCATTGCTCATTGTGTAGCAGCCATGTTGTATGAGTAGAACAATGCGTGTTGATGGCTAACTGGTCTAAGCCAATCACCGTATTGTCTGCCTCTCACCCTGTCCCAGTGATTGGTTGGAAAATATATGTAACCTAGGACCAAGCCAATCAGTGCATAGGATTCTTCTAGGACCAGGCTGATCAATGCATAGGATTCTTCTGGCCGTGATGATTGGTTCAGATGCTACCCTGTGGTTTAAATTGGTCCAATCAGAGAGATGTTGCTCCAGTAAGAGGGGGTTATTTATTAAAAGTTGGGAACAAGAAAAGACTTTTAAACTTTCCTGGTAATGAAAAAAGAAGCTAGAACTGTTAATCACAGCCGCTGGGAGTAAGGGAGGGACATTAGAAGGGCCGAGTGGAGAGAATCACAAAGAACAGGAGCTGAATCTCATGCAACATCACAAACCTCAGGATCAAACTCATCCCCAAGCTGATATTTCCTGTGGACATTCCAATTACTTCAATCAATATCCTTTTATTTAAGAATTGTGTGGTATGGCTCAAGTAGTAGAGCACTTTGCCTAGCAAACACAAGGCCCCGAGTTCAATCCTTAATATGGAAAAAAAAAAAAGGAATTTGAGTTGGATTTTCTGTTGTATATAGTCATAATATACTAATTACATTTAAATTCAGTCCCTCTCCCTCTGCTCTTCCAGTGACATGAATGCAGAATGTACCAGCAGCCTTAGGTAGGCAAGGTTGGGGGCGGGGTGGGGTGGGCAGGACTGCCGTCCCCAGGAGCTTGACTCAGTCCCCTGGGGCAGAATTCACCTGGCAGAGTTCACACTGTCCTCTGCTCAGCTCCAAGGCAGGTTTTAGCTCCAAGAACAAGTTTTCCAGACAGCATTCCAGGCTGGTCACCTGCGGCCGGTGGGACCAACCCTGGGCCGCTTTGAGCACACAGACCTGCTCAGCCCTGCACACCTGTGGCCTCGGGTCTTCTCACGCCCATAAAGCCTGTTGGCTTTAGCTGTCTGACACCTCCTCCCACTGGGGGTTTATTAGAATCTCCCAGACATGAGGGGGAGGATGGCCGAGGCAGGATGGAAAATATATAGCTTGAAAAATCATCAATAAGTCTATTGCTGAGAGCAAAGTGAACCAACTAGTGGAGTAATAGATTGGATGGAGAGAAAGCAGTGCTGGAGTCAGGGGTAAAAGGCAAGGCTGAGCACCTCTGCTCCAGTGGACGAGCCCTCCTCCTCGGGTGGCTCGCCAGGGCCACCCGTGTCTCTCTTGTGGCACTCTGGGGGGGCGGGGAACGCTGTCTTCTGCTGAAGCTACTGGCATATCAATCTGGCTCGAAGCTGGGTTGCTGGATCCTGGAAGCACAGCCCACCAGAACTCGGAGGACCCTGGGAGACAAGTCCACCGACACTGGGGTCCACCGACCACCCCGTCCCCCGGCCGCGCGTGAGGCACGGGACTCACCTTGCAGAGTGCTCAAAGGTTATTAAAAGAACACCAACAACTGGGTTTGCAAGCATTCACCTTCACCTTGCTTTTATAGTCGAGAAAGCATAAAAGCAAGTATATGACTGCGGAGCAAAGAGGTCAGTGCTTGGCTTTTTGAGGACCTTCGAGGAGCTGTGGGCCTGACAGCCTCATTTGTTGAGACAAAGCATGTTCCCATATTTGTGAAGCAGAGCCGTGCCTTACCAGGGCAAAGAGGGGAGGCTGGGCATGGAGGGCACAGGCCGTGGTGGGGTGACACCCCCGGCCACAGAAGGTCTTCTGTCTCCCTGGGAGTGGGGAAGGGGGGCCATGTCCTTGCTGCTTCCTGTCACCCGCATGGGGAGCTGCAAGTGCTGGGGTTTGTGCCCTGCTGTCTGGACATGGCGGGAGGAGAAGGTGTGGGCTTGGGGGTGGGTGTGGGGGGGGTTGAGTGCATGGCCCTGATCCCATGCTGGTGCCCTGTGTCAGGGCACAGTGCAGGCTCTAGAAGTTTCCTTGTGTCCCAGAAGGGGAATGCCTGAAGGTCAGAAGAGTCCTAAGGTCAGGATGAGGAGATGTGACTGGAGGTGGTGGCTGTGGTTGGGGACTTCATTTGGGGGTGCCATTCAGATCCCAGCAAAGGCGAGGTGGGGCCAGAGGACCACGGGTTGGACACCCAGGAGGAAGTAGCCTGGGGGACTTTTCACGGAGACCAAGGATCCCCCTCCCTGATCTGCCAAAATAAGGTCCACTCCGCCAATACCCATCCTCCCACACGTGGCGTTTCCTTCCCTTCCTTCCAAAGGTTTAATCTGCACGGTACGGGGTGGAATTTACACCCCACACTCAGGTGGGCCAGAAGAAGTGACAACTCCCCATAATCGATGACACCTGCACTTGGGTTCTCAGTTCCTACAGAGCTCGGTGGGGCCCTACTGCAGTGATGGTCATGTGACTGGGGTGCAAAGAGGGGTCAGTATTCTGCGGGGTGAGGGGTGGTGGCGAGTGCTCTGGACTTCTCATTCTCCATGAAGACCCCTTTAGAGTCCCCCAGAGCAGGCTGTATTCCCATCTTCTGATGGCAGCCAGGAGCAGTGGTATAGTTCCCAGAGGCCCATGAGGCCACTTTACATCCTGTTTGCTGAACAGAGGTATCTCCGAGACAAGCATGGGTATGAGCCTTCAGCTAGGCATCCTGACGGCTTATTGTCCCTGGGGTCTTGTCCCTTGGCCTCCCAGCCACCCATGGCCCCCACCAGCTTAAGGAGAAGCCCAGGCCTTTGCCATCTGATCGGGAATGAGGCGGTAGACCCATAGCCCACGACCCCTGCCAGTCCATATGCCTTGCTGTTGAAGCCAGTAGCTGGCCGCTGGCTTAATGGCCAGGAAAGGAAGCAATCACGCGCTTCCATCTGCCGGCTGAGAGCCTGTTCAGAGGAAGCCCATTAGCGGCCAAGGGCATGTGTGCCAGCCTCAATTAGCCCAAGAGGGACCATAGGGCAGCTTGGGTAGCAAGATCTGCAGCTGGGCAGCCTGGAGCAGGGATCCCCTCCCAGTCCTCTGAGGTCTCTGGAAAGGCCAGGGGCTCAGGAGAACCCAGGGTGGAGGGGTAGCTGGGATGGCAAGGTGGGCGTTAGTTCCTGCCTCACTCTGGCTTTATAAGCACACAGTCCAGCCTGGAGTCAAAACTGCAGGATGGCAAGTTCTCCTTCACAGAGAGGCTGTGGGTCTGGGCTGAGGAGGGGGAGTCGACTTCAGGCCAGGGCAGAGGAGAGCTGGCGGGAGTGGAGCTCAGGCTGGGGGCAGGGTAGGAGGGAGAGTGTCCAGGCCTGGGGAGGGACAGCTCTGTTCACGATGCTGGACACAAGGGCTCTGGAGGTTGTATCACGTGGATGTTTCACATCAGGTATGTGGAAAGCCAGGCCACAGCCCAGGGTCTTCTGGGAGCCCGGGGACATCCTAAACAGACTTTTAGCAAGACTGGGGGTTGAACTCAGGGCCTTGTGCTTGGTAGGTAAACACTCTTCCACTTGTACCATGCCCACAGCCCCTAAATAGACCTCTTGGAGTCCCTGTGGAGGCCTGAAGAGTGGAAGCCAGGCCTGGCTGCTGAGGTCAGTTCTCCCTGGACAGCTGCCTCCTCCAACGCCCACCCCTCATGGCAGGTCCAGGAGAGGACTCTCAGCTCAGGCAGAGGACACCTAAAACCCAGGTCAGCACCCAAACATGGTTGGTAGGAGTATATCCCACACAGCATTTGAGACATACTTACCCTAACCCATTATCCATTGCTTATCTGAAATTCAAATTTAACCTGGCATTCTGTGACTTTATTTGTAAAATCTGGGTGCATCCTCAGGCCTCTTCTCCTTTTTCTGGGGGGAGATGGGCTGATTCCTTCCATCTCAGAGGCTGTGTAGCCTCCACGGGAGAGAGACAAACACCCTGACTCCCACTCTCTGTCCTGGGAGAAGGGGGCCATTTTGGGAAGTCACCCTAAGATGTGAGGTGACTGCTCAGCTCCTTCCTTCGGTCAGCCCTAAGGGGAACTACCCCCCTTCTGTGTTCTTGTGGAAAGAGGGGTGAGCCTCAGGCCCAGGGGTGTACCTCTTCTCTAGAGCAGAGAGGTGTGCCTCTTCTCCCAGAGCATGTCTTAGATAGACTTCCTCCCTCCTGCATTGGTAGGGGAAATGCAGGCCTAGTTAACATCAGATTTCTATTCACTCGAAATGAAGGGCACTCAGGCATCGGTCCTGGCACTTCCAAGCTCTGGTGTTTGGCTTCCTGATGCCAGGCCGCTGCCCCCAGCCTCTAAATCTAACTTTGCAGGGGTCTGGGGATCTTCGTAGAGTGGGCAGGACAGAAGTGTGTATCTGTATTCTAGCACGTGGCCCTGCGCTCCTAACTGGAAAACAGAGAGGTTCTTTCTGCAAGCCCTGACTGGGGAGCTGGGTTTATTTTTATTCTTTAATTTGAAGCATTGCGCTCACTCTCCTCTGCTACCTCCCACCTGGATGGGGACTTGTGTGTGTGGTGAATCAGACAAGGGGTGAGAATTGATGAAAATATGCTAACAAATGCGGAGGGGTGTTTGAATGGTCCTGGCTGGGCACGGATAGGAATAAGCCTGCAGAGTTCTCTATACATTGCTGCAGTGAAACTCCCAGGCTTGCCTCAGATGCATTTATTCACACTTTCTTCCTGATGTCGCTAGTCTGGAGGACCTGGCCCATCTGGTCTTTTTTTTTTTAATACTTTTTTTTATTGTAAAAGTACTGTACAGAGGGGTTACAGTTATATGAGCAAGGTCATGAGTACATTTCCAATCAAGCATTGTTACATTCTTTGTTTTCCCCCTACCCTTCCTTCCCTCCCACCTCTACAACTACACTCCCCTCCCCCTCCCTCCTCTCTCCCCGCCTAAATTGTCAAGTTCATTTTTCAACATAGTGTCTTGTACATCTCATTGCTACAATGGGTCAACCTGTTTCCCTATTGAAGCATTTGTTTTTTCCCCTCCCTTCCCCAAACTAGAGAAGTGTATATACAAGATGCAGGGCACCGACATCAAATACAGTGAAAACAGGGGTTATACTGTGGGGGAGGGACATTCAAAGAAACAAAAAAAATCACATGGTGCATTATAAATATGTTAGAAACAATACCAAGAAAGAAAAAACCACTTGTGTCCCAATGGAATAGAATTGAAAACCCAGAAATAAACCCACAGACCTATAGCCACGGGAGCTATAGAAGGGAAGAAAGACAGCCTCTTCAGTAAATGGTGCTGGCAAAATTGGTTAAGTACCTGTAGAAAACTAAAGTTAGATCCTTATATATCACCCTGCACCAGAATCAACTCCAGATGGATCAAAGATCCCGAAATCAAAGCAGACACCCTGAAAACATTACAGGAAGGAATAGGAGAAACTCTAGGTCTCCTAGGCACAGGCTGAAATTTTCTCAATAGAGACCCAGAATCACAACAAATCAAAGAAAGGTTGGACAAATGGGATTGCATGAAGCTGCAGAGCTTCTGCATGGCAAAGGACATAGCTAGCAAGATCAGAAGAAAGCCCATGGAGTAGGAGGAGATCTTCACTAGCCATACAACGGACAAGGGCCTCATATCTAAAATATACTTGGAACGCATCTGGTCTTAAACGAGCAAGGTGACAGGGCCACAGCCTCTTCCCCTGAGACAAACTCTGGGACAGAAACCCCCGCAGCAGGACAGGCTTGCTTCTTGTTCTTTGTGATGTTTTTTTGGCTTTTGCCCATCTTCCTTGTCCCCAGCCTGGATAAGCCTTGTCGGCCTCTGAGCCAATTCATAATCCTCAATTTCCTCCAAACCTGCAGAAAAAGGATGTCTTGCTGGAACTGCCTGGAAACCAGCTGGGCTCTGCCTGGAGGCTGCGTCTACCCTGGGCCCTGGACCTCTCCTGTAGAAAAATGTACCAGCCGCAGAGAGGAGGCAGGCCCGTGCACCCCTCAGGAAGAGCAGGTGTGTGGCCGCAAGGAACTCTGGGAATGCGCCTGGGGTCCAGGTAAGACCTGAAAGGGTCAGTTCAAGGAGTGATAGCTCTACTTATTGCTGTGGGCTGCCTAATTAGCCTCTGACTCTGGCTTTGCCGTGTGGATGTGGTGTGCAGGTTAGGGCTGGAGCTCAACTGTTGAGGGCCTAGAGGAGAGGCGGTGCTCCACCTCACAGGCCATGCTAATTCTTCTCCTGGGCAGCTCTTGGCCTTACTTTCAAGTTCACGAGGAACAGATGTGTGAATGACGCGCAAATGATAACCCAGGCCAGGGCTCCTGTGTATTTCTGTAGATCTGTGAGGATCTACTTCCAGGCCTTTGCTTGAATCTGAGGTACCCGTTCTCTTCTGTTGTCCTGGCTCAACCCGGGAGCCACCTGATCCACCCGGAGTGTGTCCCAAGCAGCCAAGCGTCACCCTGCCCACATTCATGCCACCTGTCACCCCTCTTTTGCCCATACCAGGATCCTGTGAAATCCAGCAAATGAGTTTCCTGGAGGGCAGTGATTGATACTGCAATACATTCCTCTACTCGAAACATTTTTTTTCTGGCTGGATGCTGGTAGCTCATGCCTAGGATCCTAGCTACTCAGTGAGTGGGCTGAGATCTGAGGATTGTGGTTCGAAGCCAGCCCAGGCAGGAAAGTCTGTGAGAGTCTATCTCCAATTAAGCACAACTGGAGATGGAAACCTTCCCCAACATCTTGTCAGTCTATCCTAGGGAGAACTTGGGACAAGCTCAGCAGAGCCAAGTGACATTCACAGAACCTGCACCACAGTGCCATGGCCCCTGCCTTCCCCCTCATCGTTAATGGCTTCACCACATACCTGGTGTCCAAGGTTAGAACTCTTACTTCTCTTGGAGGCTCTCTGGTGTCCCTCTGTCCTCACCATTGAACCAGACATCGAGTCTAACTGATGGGCAGCCCAGGTAGGTCCTACTCCTGCTTGGCCCATGCCTTGCCATTTTCCTTGAGAGCACTGCTTTGAACGTCCTGATGTGATTATTTGGAAGGTTTCAAGCTGTCTGCCTTCCTTTCTAGGCTGCAGATGGATGGATTGGGAGGGCAGGGCTGGCTGTCTGGGGAGGCATGTGTCTCCAGTGCCTAGCAACACCTGATGTGGGTGTGATTGCCATATGGCCCAATTAGCTATCTGTGTCCTGCTCAGAGTGGACGTGGCTTTCGGTCCTTCGAGGCATCAGGCTGCTGCTTGTCCCCTCACTTTCCCAGTCCTCCCCTGCTTACCTGGCCTGCATCCTTCAGATCCCAATGTCAGATCTCAGATATCCCTTCCTCCAGGAGTCCCCCTCCGTGGGACACACACACACACACACACACACACACACACACACACACACACACACACACACACACCCGCAGTTGCTGTGATTCCTGCAAAGTTGCAGCACCCGAGTGAGTGCAGGTGCACCTTCCTACTATCTGCTAGCATCTGCCTTCTCCTTCAGACTGACAGCTCCAGGAACATCTCCTTGATCTCAGCGCCTGGAGCGTGGAAAGGGCCTAACCGTTCTGTGGATGAATGGGAGATCCAGGAATAATGGATGAGGAGGGGATTGGAAAACTGTAAAGTTCTTCCCCAGGGTCTCTCCATTTTTCTGGAGACCCCTCTCAACTATGATTTTGAAGCATCAGGAGATGGGCACAGGAATCTGGCAGACTTTAGGGGTGCCATGGGGGGGGCTTAAACTCAGAGCGGGGCACTGCCCCTGAGCTTTTTCACTCAAGTCTGGTTCTCTACCACTTGAGGCCACAGCTCCATTTACATCTTTTTGGTAGTTAATTGGTTGATGAGTCTTACAGACTTTTCTGCCTGGGCTGGCTTTGAACCTCAGTCCTCATATCTTAGCCTCTTGAATAGCTAGAATTATACATGCAAGCCACCAGTACCCAGCCTGGCAGACTCTTGGTGGGCAAGAAAGAACATATATAATTTATTGATGGTCCAAGTATGTCTTCAAACTTCCCCTCCCTATACACTGTCTGTTTGTCTGTCTGTCTGTCTCTCATACATATACTATAGTGATGTGCTTTGTGTTACCCCTGTGGAGGTGCACATTTTACTGCTGTGTTGATTCCGACACATCTGTCCTAGAGCATAAACTCTAGAAGGAAGGAACCAGATCTACCCCCAGGAAAGGGTCTGTGGACTTAAAGAAGGCGGGAAGAATCAGGGAGAGGATGCATGTTACCCTGGCAGAGCTCAGACCTCTCCAGGAAGGACGAGGGGGAGGAAGTGGGAATCCAAGCCACTGTACCCCAGTCCTGTTGGTTGTCTGTGCTTTGAGGAGCAAGTATAGACATTCCATGCAGATCTTGGCCTTCTCTGAGTTTCCAGAGTCCTAGTGTTGGGTGAGACCTTGATCCTTGTGACTCAGTTTCCTTTCTTCCTTTCTTCCTTTCTTTCTTTCTTTCTTTCTTTCTTTCTTTCTTTCTTTCTTTCTTTCTTTCTTTCTTTCTTTCTTTCTTTCTTTCTTTCTTTCTTTCTTTCTTTTTCTTTCTTTCTTTTTTTGTCGGTTGTGGGGCTTGAACTGTGGACCCGAGCGCTGTCCCTCAGCTCTTCAGCTCAAGGCAAGTGCTCTACCACTCGAGCCACAGCACCACTTCTGGTTTTCTGAGCGGTTTATTGGAGATAAGAGTTGCATGGACTTTCCTACCTGGGCTGGCTTTGAACTGAAATCCTCAGATCTCAGCCTCCTGAGTAGCTAAGATGACAGGCATGAGCCACTGGTGCTGGCATTTTCCTTTCTTTAGAGCTGGAGTTCTTCTAGTGGTCTCCTTGGTGGACTTCATACGGCCAGCATTGGAAAGGGGCCTTGGATGGCAGAGGGTGTCACCCAGCTTGGCTACTTGCAGAGGTGAGGAGCTCACCACTTTGCCAAGTAGCCTGCCGCACTGGGGAAAGCTCTAGTTGGTCTCTTCCTGAGCAGCTTTCCCTCTGGCCACTGCCCACCGTGACTCAGCCCAATACAGGCCCGAGCATGGTGGTTTTCCCAGGGGTGACAGAGCTACCCGGCACCGTCCAGATGTAAGATTCTCTCCCTGTGGCTGACCTCCTGGGATTGGGATCCAGCTTCCTCTCTGGAGCAGAGAGTGAGGGATAACAAGTAGGACCGGTCAGGAACAGAAGCCCATGTGTGGAGGTCCCCCTCACTTTTCCTGCCTCCCACAGCAGGCCCTCCCCGCTCTGTGTGTCCTCTGCCCCCCCAGGTCTGCCACTCAGCGATGACTTACCTAAATGCATACCACCCAAAGGACAGGAACATTTGATTGCTGAGGGGAAAAAGCTTTTTTTTTTTTTTTTTCCTTCTTTCTTTTTTTTTCTAAAGCCTTTCAAAAAGTGAGTCATGATTGGCCTAAAAATAGCCTGTGGAAATCAGAAGAAACAAACACGCACACAAAAAAAATGATACTAAAAATCCAGAGTACCTAATTATAGGAGAAAGGAAATGCTTTGGCAGGATTGAGATTCCAGTGATGTCTTACTTTATTTATTTATTTATTTTGACTCAGACATTGTACAGGGGGAGTGAAATATATTCGGCATTGTTAATAAATTTCCCAACCCGGAGACTCAAAGTCCCTTTGCCCTGCTATTTACAGCCTCTGTGGGCATTCCTGGGCTGGTGATATTTGGACTTACTCCCTTCTCTGCTTTTCCTGGGGCCACCTTTGTTCACCACCATAAACTTCAGGACAGGGGTGATCAGTCAGGCAGCCTGTCCAGACACTGAGCAAGCACCTTGGGTGGGAGAACCTTCTGTAGACAGCACTGCAGAAGGATTAGTGAGTAGATGGCTCGTGAGCCTGTAGGAAAATGGTAGCGATCAGGAGGCATGGTCCTGGGTTCTCCAAGTACCAATCCAGACAACGGAATCTCCTTTACCTGGCTGATGGCTTTCTAGACTCGTTGACATGCAAGGCACCGTGGATGTGGTAAATTGGGTTAAGACTATGATTCAATCCCCCGGGACCAGATGGAGCACAGTGGATGCGGCCTTCAGAGAAGTAGGATTAGTAGGCTGAATCACGTGAGCCCATGGTGATCAGAAACTGCCAGGAAATGGGTGGGATCTCAGGCTGTATGAATGGAAGCACAGAGCCCAGAAGAGGGAAGATAGTGGCACCTTCCCCTGTGCTTGGCAGGGGCTGGACCACTTCTGGCGCATCTCGTTCTGTGCTGGGAGCCATGGCGGAGTGAGCGAGAATGTTGACAAATGGGGGTAGCATTTGGACAAGGAGAGTGGGGTGGGCCAAGGTCTGTATGCCCTGGCACAGGAGGAGCGGTGGAGGGAGCTGGGGACCGAAAACCTGGAAAACTGACATCCAAGTGATTCCTCACAGCTGTTTTCAAATATGGAAAGGTCTGCCGTGAAAAACTGAGCAGAGATATTGGCTGCAGTGTTAGAAACAGTGCTTGGCAGCCAGGTACGGCTTGGGTTGGTCCCCAGGACACAACGGGGGAGGAGGGGGGGAAGGGCCAGCTGGGAGCCCTGCAGGGGGCGGGGCGCCCCTGCCCTCCCCCACCTGTGGGGCCTTCTCCCCCTGGAACAAGAGCTGAGTGTGGGGCTTGGCCTGTCGTATGCTTACCAGAAATGAACCACCTAGGCCAAGGTGTTCCTCTCTCACCATGAATGGGGAAATTGGAGGCCTCTGGAGGGAAGGAGCTTGGCTGACCAGGTCCTCACCAAACCCAGGCTTGTTCCACTGGAGGACACCCTTCCCCCAGCTAAGATTTCTCCCCTCCCTCCCTCTCCTTCCCTCCCTCCCTCCTTCCCTGCCTCCCTCCCTCCCTTTCTTCCTTCCTTCCTTCCTTCCTTCCTTCCTTCCTTCCTTCCTTCCCTTCCCCCCTTCATCCTTCCCTCCTTCTCTCCCTCCCTCCTCCTCTCCCTTTTCTCTCTTCTTCCTTCCTTCTCTCTCCTCTTTCTTCCTCCCCTTCTTCTAGGCACCAACATCAGCAAACTAATGAGGTTGCCCAACTGGCGGTGCACGCGCCATCAGGGTGTAGAATGAAGACGGATGACTGTAGCTAAGAGACAATTTGAAAAGGGATAAATACAGGCAACAAGTTATTCACCACGGCAATTTGTAAAGAGCGTTAAAAACCTGCAGATGGGTTGTTTCACATCATCTCCTTTTCCATTTGCAGGCTGACAGACCCGGGTAAACGACAGTGATGGATGGCTTCGAGCAGGGCCCCTTAATCTACCGTTCTGCCATTGATTAGTTTGGCTGCACAGCACCCCGGGGTGGTGGACGTGACCTGTCTCCTAGAGTGGAGAACCTGAGCTGGGCCTCTGGACTTGGAGGGGACTCTGAGGAGGGAGGCGTGGGGCGGGGCGGGGCTCTGCACTGGAGACACTGAAGGCTGACACAGAACAATAGGAGGCTTCTGTAGTTATCAGTAGAGATAAAGGGACAGAGTCCTGGAACCTAGGGTCTGGCCCCAGCCTCAGTTTCCATGAGCATCATAGGCTTCTCCCCCATGCCCAGCTAAGTGCCTGGGTCCAGATACCTCAGAAGATCTGAGGAGGATGGGCGAAGGTCATCTGGGTCATCCCAGATGGAGTTGGGGACATCCCATAGGAAGACAGCAGAGATGAAGCTCTTGGAGAGAAGCTCTTGGAAAGAGCCACCACTGCAGAGGAACCAAAAGATTACCAGCCATGGAAGACTTCCAACTTGGGTCAGGTGACAATGCGTGATTCCTCTCGGCACCAGAGACCTGTGGAGAGAAGGAGGTGTGGAGGAGGAGCCAGGTTGCTGCGTTGGGAGAAACATTGGAGTGGGATGTGGGGAAGTTTGGTCTTCGCTCTCCTTCCCGTAGGGTACTTGGTGGTGAAGGGCATTGAACATGGTGGAAATGGCCCTGGGTTTCTGTACCCTGAGTCCAAATAATAGCAACACATGCGTGTGGTAGTGTGCTTCCCTTGTATAGAAATGCTGTGTGTGCCTGTGTGTGCAAATCTATTTCCCTTATCTTAAGGCTGAACAAATGAAGGCTCAGAGTAGTCGAGCAACACGGCCAAGGTCACATAGGTAAAAGTGGCTAAACCTAAATTCAGACTGTCTCTGCCTGTACTATAGAACCACTCGGCTGTGGGAACTCCGGCCCTTGGGGGAGGGGGAGGGGAGGGCTAATGAGGGGCAGATTAAAGACATTGCCAACCAATCCTTGGCTATGTTTTAATCTTTAGAACAAAATATGCTCTTGTGAAAACCAGGCAATCATTGCCTGCAGGTCCCCGAGTCTGAGCGCCCCTGGAACGCCCAGTATTGCCAGAAGAGATGATGAGAATAGAAATCAGGGCTGGTTTCCTTAGAAACAGACTGAACACCAAGTGAGATGGTCATTCTGAGGGCTAGCGTCCTCACCAGCCTGAAGACTCACGCACCACCTAGTGCAGGCCCCGCCTCCTCCAGGAAGACTCCCTGACCAGCATAGTGCACGGGGGACTCCAAGCCCTGGTGCTCACCACCTGCATGGTTGGCTACTTCATCTGACTGCATAGGGCTTGGTGTAGCCCTGGGTCCTGGGATCTACTTAATGAATGTGATGGCTGTGGATGCTTTTGGGGGTGAGCTGGAATGGGAGGCTTTTTCCGCTCCATCCAGGCATTGACCCTGGGCAAGCCAGATTGGTTAGTTGAGTCCTCTCTGGACAACAAGACCCTGTCTGCCCTTAGACAGGCCACTTTGCCCTTCATGGGGTGCGGTTTCTGGCTGATCAGTTTTTGGGGGTGACGGTGTAGAGGACAAGGTCAGTGGGTTCCAGCTGTGGCTGCCCACCACAAATACCTGGGGATTTTCTAAATGTAGGAATTAGGGATTGAATTCTACTCCGTCAGAATGCCCCGGGAAATAACCTCATTCCTTTATATATTTATTTTGATGCCAGTACTGGGGCTTGCACTGATTGCCAGGGTGGTGGTGGTGGTGGTGGTAGTAATAGTCTTGTGGATTTTCTGCCTGGGCTGGCTGTGAACCTCCATCCTCAGATTACAGGCTTGAGTTCATCAGCTCTGCTTTGTTCACTCCACATGTGATTTTTCTTTTCAAACCACAACCCACCCTCCACTCTCCCCATGTGAGTTTGATGCTGAGCCCGGGCTAGGAAACAGTGAGCTCTGTGGATCGTCCGACAGCTATCCTGAGTGGAGTTCTCCACTATGCACACTAGGTGCTTTGACACCATTGTGCAATACAACCTGGCTACTGTTTTGGATCAGATTCTCCAGGAAAATGACTTGGAGACGGAGACTGGGGGGGTGGGGGGCAAGGGTCTAGCAGTCCTGGAGAAGGGGCAGGGGCTCCTAGGGAAATGATTGGTTCCCTTAATAAATGGGAGAAACAGCTAGACCTGAGCTCCCATTCAGGCCCACAGACACACATATGCGCACAGGTTGGCACCCCTGTTTGAGTGTGGTCAGGGTGCACAGGCAAGGTGCATACACTGCCCTTCCTTCCTCTCCTTCTAACCCCACCCTAAGGCTGGCCTGTTGGCAAGGGTTCAGGGCTCAGCATCCTTGCTTGTCTGCCCTTCTTTGACAAGAGGCAGCCTGACCTGCTGGGACCCCCACCCATCCCAAAAATGCACTCCTAGGATGCTGCATGTTCAGGGCGAGGCGGGGATCTCGTCAGCAGAGGCCAGGCACCTTCGAGGGGTGTGGGACGGGGAAAGGGTTCAGGGCCGCACCGTGCTGAGCAGTTTTGGCAGTTTTTGAAGGTCACTTTTTACCCCCTTTCTACCAAAGAATTTAATTAGGCTTCCATAAAGCAGTTAGATTTAGGAGCGGAACATTTTTAGCTCCCCTGCTAGGAGTGCTCATGAATATTAAAAGCTGGGAAGGAGCAAAGAGGCAGGAGCTGGCCAGCTTGTACCCTATCTTGACTCCCCAGGAGGCTGGGCCCAAGGGCATGGGAAGAGGACCGTGGGGTTCCAGGGGTGGGAGACCCAGGGGAGTGCCCCCCCCAGCCCCCACTGTCCCATGTCACTGAGAGCCTGGCTCAGCACTCTTCGCGAGCTGGGACACAGGGTCCTGCCAGCCCGAGGGCACAAGCAGGCCTGGCAAGGCACCGAAGACCTACTTTTGGACCTCCTCTCCTGCTTCTGCCATCCTGGGCGGACAGGGCTGCTTGGCTGTGCCCAGGCTCAAAGCGTTCCCGCAACCCCCTCTTTCAAGTGGGCGTGGCTGGGTCACTTCAGAGAGAAGTGGTCTCCAGAAAATGTCAGGAAGATGGATGTAGACCTGCGGTCAGGGTTTTCTCAAGTCTGGAAAAGCGAGCTGGAGTCCGCCGACGGGGCAAGTGGAGGGGCCCGAGCTTGCCAGGGACGATGGAGTCACTCCAGGCTGAGGAACGAGGGCAGGGAGGGAATGGCAGGCAGACGGCTGCAGAGCTTGTGGCTGGGCACGGCCTGAGCTGCCTCCTCCCTCCCGTGCCTTCCGGCACATTCCTGCGGTGTAGCCTGCTGCCGTCCTTTGCCACCCTCCCCTGGCAGGCTCACGCACAGCAGAACTGGGGCTCCGTTTCACCGATGGGAAAACTGAGGCCGTGTGGGTGTCAGCCCCACGGTGCTGGCGCCAACTCCCTGTCTGGTGACCTAGGGGACTGGGTTGTTGGGGGCTGAGGTGAGGAGGGGAGGGGAGACAGCACACTGCCGGGCTCAGGGTTGGAGCCATACTCCCCAGGCAGCTGCGTCCTCATCCTGGGCTTGCCCATCTGCCCACAGAACCCCAGCCCTGGGTTAGGCTGGCTGGAGTCAGGGCTAGAGCTCGGGCCCACGACAGCAGGGAACTAGAACTAGAACTGCTGGCTTTCTGGTTGCCACTTGTGAGTCCAGCTCTTCCCCAGGCAGGAAGTAGCTGCCCTTCCACACAGCCAGAGATCGGAGCCCGTGAGGGGCCAGTGAGGGGTGGGCTCAGCTGGCTGTGGTCCAGGGAGCCCTGGTGCTGTCCCGTACCGTGCTGTACAGTTCCGCGCTTCCTTCAGGAAATGAGTCTGGCAAGGCTGAGCTTGTGTTATCCACAGATGCCAAGCAGGCTGCTGTGCTCGGTTCTCCTTGTCATTGCTCTCTGAGAGGCTTCCTCCTCTCTGAGTTTCTTCTCTCCGGAGCGAAGGATGGTGAAGATCATCCCAGCAGCTCCAGATTCTCAGCACCTGAGCCTTGGGGCGCTTTCCAGGGCGGCTCTGCCCTTTGTGAGCAGGACCCGAGGGACTGAAAACTTAACCAAGTCTCTACTTAGGATGCCATCACTGACCCCTGGGTGCTTTGTGAACCAGCGTTCCGCCCCCGAGTCTGCAAGGCGGGACGCGGCTGCGGTCTGAAGGGACATCTCTCTGGGTGGTGTGCAGAGATGCCCACGGCTCTGGTTTGCACAGAGAAATCAGACCTCCATGGCACAGATTCACCCTTTGCCCTGTGCTGGAAGCTGTGTGCTTCTGCTTGCCCCGCCCCCCTTTCCCTGCCCCTCCTCCCAGCCGGCTCTGGCTCACCAGCAGCACTCCTGGCGATCCATTCATCTTGCCCATCCGAGCACCTGTGGCACATGCTCCCAACCTTGTCAGCTTGAAATTAAAGACTTGCTCCACGAGCCAGGTCCTCTCCTGAGACGCTGCTCTTTGATTATCCCCTCGGAGGGAGCGGAAAGGCTGATTGGGTTTCCGCAGTGGTGCTCTGATAGTGGAGTTGGGGAGTCAGGAGAGCGGGAGCAGAGAGGCAGAGGGGCATTGGGGAAGCACCCGCCCAGTGTGGGCAACACAGCACCTGGCAGAAGCGAGGGGCGCGATGCCTTCTGGTGTGAGGTGCACACCGACCTCCTGTTGGATGGAGATGGTCCAGGCTGGAAGGGCCCGGGGATGGGACGGCCACCCGGAGTGCGAGGAACTGACAGAGCCAGAGGAAGCTCAGCACCTCCCCTCTTCCCCAAAACACAGTTGGGTCAAGAGACACTGCTTTTCCTCAAACATCTTGAGGTAGGTACAATACCCCCACCCCCCCCCAAACAAAAGTGTGTCTAGAGGTGCCTGGGCTGTGTGCCTGTGGGTTGGTGTGGGGTGAGGGGCACAGGCACACTAAAGTTTGGGATTCTGGGGCCCGCAAGCTGATTTCACATCCTTTGAAAGTTCAGTGTTCACTGTGAAGGGCTTGAAAAATTTCTGGAGGAGAGAGGCATGTGTGCACACATGTTTACCGGTGCCAGTACGAGGGCTTGAACTCAGAGCCTGGGCACTGTCCCTTAACTTTTTCCACGTCAGGGTGGTGCTCTACCATTTAAGCCACAGCTCCACTTTTGGCTTTTTGGTGGTTCATTGGAGATAAGAGTCTCACAGACTTTCCTGCCCAGGCTGGCTTTGAACTGTGCTCCTTAGATCTCAGTCTCCTGAGTAGCTGGGATTGCAGGCGTGAGCCGTCAGCTCCTGGCAAATTTAAGTCCTTACGAGGCCCACAGCTGCCACATTCAGAAGAACTTGTCCAGACATGCACGAATGTGATTTCTTATCGCTACACACTGAGCGTGTTCTGCAGTCCTGACCTAGATGCGGGATTCAACTTGCTTCTACAAATTCTACCTGCAGAATAAGTCCCAGAAGGCATTGCACCTGCATCAGACTTGACTAGGACGTGGGAGACAGAAAACAGCGTTTCGGGGGTCAGTATGTGTGGAAAGTGGTGTGATCAACATATCTATACTCTTGAAAGGCCAAAGTACTTAGATCAAATTGATAGAAAGCTCTTTTTAAAGCCCTTTCATAGCTTACTGAGGCATAATTAACATACAAAAAGCAACATATTTCAAGTATTCCAACTGATAAGTTTTGACATAAAGATCTCTCTCTATACAGAAATACAAACACACACACCTGAGAGTCCTTTACTGCAGTCAAAACCCTGAGCAAGGGCATGGCCCAGAAGGTTCTTCCCTACCATGCCCATCCTGGAAAACTAAGGATGCGTTGGCATTTTCTGGGTGTTCACCCAAGGGACTGTGCAGTATGGATCCTTTTGAGACAGAGAGGTTTCATATGTCAAAAGCTTCGGGAGTTTTATGGAATATGTTTGGTCCTTTGCCTTTGAACCAACATGATTGACACCCCCACAACGCTCTGCCCCCTCCCTCACCCCAACTGCAGAGAAGCTTGGTTCTCTTTCTTTCTCCTTAGTTTCCACTAATGCTTATCCTTAGAAAGTGATCAAGGTCATTTCCTGAACAGAAGACACTTCCTTCTCTAAGATCAGTTCCAGTGCCAGCTGTTAAGGTTACATTTTTCTATCCTTTTATGCACTCTGTGTGTGTGTGTGTGTGTGTGTGTGTGTGTATGCACATGTGAACGTGTGCTATGGCTTAGTATATGTATACATCCAGGAATGTAACCATGAGTGAACTGAAGGGGATTATTATTATTTTGTGTTTTTGGTGCCAGTACTGGGGCTTGAACTCAGGGCCTGGGTGCTTTTATGCTCAAGGCTGGCACTCTACCACTTGAGCCACAGTTCCATTTCCATCATTTTGCTGGTCCATTGGATATAAGAGTCTTATGGACTTTTTGCCTGGAATGCCTTTAAGCTGCAACCCTCAAATCTCAGCCACTTGAGTAACTAGGATTACAGGTGTGAGCCACTGCCGCCTGGCTTAATTATATATATATTAATCATATATATATATAAATATATTTAATTTTTTCCCTTTTGTGAACTCTGAACCTTGCACTTGCTCAGTTTGCTGGTTCATAGCTGGTGCTCTACCTCTTGAACCACATTTACAGACCAGCTTTGTGATAGTTATTTTGGAGATGGAATCTTGAGGACTTTTTCTGCCTAGATTATCCTTGAACTTGGATCTCAGCCTCCTGAGTAGCTAAGACTACAGGTGTGAGCCACCAGTGCCTGGCTTTTCTTTTTAATTTAAAAAATATTATGGATATTACTTGTACCTGAACCACGCTGAGCCGACTGCTTTCATATATCATCTTACTTAGTCCTCACAGCAAACATGTGACGTTGGAATAAGAATTCACTTCAACAGATGGGAAAGTGAGACTCAAGCTAAATAAGTTGGCCACAGATGCACAGCAACTAAATGGCAGAAGCAAAGCTAAACCCCAAGTCTTTGGGCTTTAAACTCAGTGCTCATTTCTCTGCACTGAGAGAGAAGCGTAAGTTAACTGTTAGGATTAGTGATGGGCGTTAGCTGTCTTCAAGGCTTCACACAATGAAGCACTGTCTGGGGCTCAGCTGGAAGGAACAACAGGATTGATTAGTAATGTCTGCCATGGGCTTGATTAGTGATGTCTGCCATGGGCCTGAGCTGGGAGGAGGTGTCATCTTCTCCGTACAAGATGCTCTTCCTGCCTTCTTATAGAGCAACATGGAGCTGTCTGTCTTCAGAAGCAGATGTTTCTGGCCTGAATCTTAGGCATAAGGGGGCCTCTTAATGGCTTCTCTCTAGCAGGGTTTCATCCCTGTCCACTGCTTCCATGTTGAGGGGCTGTGCAGTTGCTGCTGTTTTGAGTTTTCCTCATAGCCCTTTCTCCCTAGGAACTCAGACCCCGGAGACCACCATCTTGATCCCGTGTCTCTTGGTCCATTGCCCTCATCTCTTCTCCATCACTCCAGAGCTGCCTCTAATCTTGCCTCATTCTGCATAGCCTTTGATCCTCAAGGCAGCAGGACGGTTCTTTCTCCATGTCTGTGGATTATGCCCCTTTCCCCCACCCCCACCCCGGGCCTCAGTCTCCTCCCATCCTGCTAAGCATGGACTCTTGGGAGCCTCCTGGCTCTCGGCGTAGATCATTTTCTCCCTCTGCAGGCACACCTAGGCTATGTGGCCTGAACACACCCAACCAGGCTCACCTCTGCGTGAAGGCCACCTGCATGGAGCAGGCTGCCCTGACTCGTAACTCTCACCAGCCCTCCTCTCCTTCGTGAGAGTCAGCACGAGATTACAAAATGCCAAGTCGTAAGCGCCATAGAAGCAGGCTTCTCTCCTCTGCTAGTCTAGGATAATGCCAGGCACAGAGGGGACCACGTATTCATGGGAGGCAGAGATTCAAAGCACTTCATTACAGGCCTGTATTTTTGCTACAAGCCTCCTCAAACTACTTAGGAAATCAGAGAGAAATACAATTAATGAATAGAAAAGATATATTGAGTGACGTGAGGCTAGCCATTTAGTTAGCTTGTATTTTATTTTGTTCTCTCTCTCTCTCTCTCTCTCTCTCTCTCTCTCTCTCAGAATAGGACATTGGTGGTTTTTCTGCACCCATCACAGGACAAGGAAGCCTGCTGTACCCAGAGATTGAATCCCCATTAAGTAAAATTTCCACAGTGTGCCCGAGGGGAGAAGGCAAAGGTGGTTTTTCAGTGGCCAGAACTTTGTCTACGGTCACCAGTTCACTAGCTTTGGGTCCCTAGCAGCAACTCCTCCCTACCTCAGGAGAGAGCAGGATGTGCTGTGGTATCTTCTGGCCCCAGCTCCAGCTGAGTGATCCTCCCCTGTCCATGTGTGAGAGGCTGTCCTGAGAATCTCAGTGCTGCAGAGGTGCCGGGTGCCAGCTCATCACGCCCTTCCTGGATGGCACTGCAGATGCTGAGGTCAGACCGCCAGGCCTCCTAGGCTCTGCCTGCCCTCCTCCCCCGAGAGAAGCTGGGTGGAGATCAGTCTCTCTCCTATCAGTCCTCTTCTGACCTCTTCAACTGTGCCTAGTCCTTCACTCCTTTCTTTCTCCTTCCTTCCTTCTTTCCTTCCTTCCTTCCTTCCTTCCTTCCTTCCTTCCTTCCTTCCTTCCTTCCTTCCTTCCTTCCTTCCTTCCTTCTTTCCTTCCTTCTTGGAGATTTATACCCTTGTGAGCTCCCCCTGCCCCCACCAGCACTGCATAGGAGACTGGCTTTTTCTTGCTTTCTTCTTGGTGACCCCCCATCTGTGAGCCGCCAGCTCAGGGTGACTGGAGAGGAGTCTGTGGCTGGGGGAACAGGAATTCAGAGGGCTTCTTTCTCTCTTGATGAGCATTGGCCGCCGTCTCCCACCGTCACCGGCCCGGCTCTGCCTGACTGTCATAGTCCGTGTTTTCATTCTGAGCTTTCACAGGGGGCCGGGGACCCTGGGTCTGTCGCGTCCCCCACACCCCCTCCATACCCTGTTTGGTGAACACAGGATTGCACCAGAGGCCCGTCCTGGCTTGGAGTCTCCGCTCCCCGCGTCCTGAGGGCTAAGTGCTGGCTAAGGTGGGCAGGACCTGCGCAGCCTCCACCTGTGGGAATTCACGGCTCCTCCCATTCCCTGGCTCCCAGCGTGGGCAAGGGCCAGGCCAGCTGGCAGTGACTTCTGCCCAGCCCACAAGCCGCTATGGGCCATTTGCTTCCTGTTGCTGTGTGCGATGGGTCCACTGCTTCTTCGACAATGACAGAGGCATCAAGTCAGGGGTGACCAGGACCCTCCTCCTCTCACAACCCCAGCTTGGCCGTGGGGCTGAACTTGGCCTGATTGACCCGCCATGATTCCAGATAGTGCAGAGACAGGTCTCCTCCTGGACCCCTTTGAAAGCAGGCCAGGCAGCTCCCGGGACAGTGGCGCCGCCCAGACATGGTTGCAGGAACTCAGGTGCTGTGACCAAGTGCTGGGAGCAAACTCCCTGGCAGCCCGGCCGTTCCTTGGGAAGCCAGAGCGGGCCTCAGGGACAGGCCTGAGCAAGGATACCCAGTGGGTTGGTTGGAGCAGCCGGGAAAGCAAACAAAGCCAGCGGGTAGATAAGGAAACAGATGCCGAGCCAGGCGCCAGGAGAGCCCCTGGGCAGGGGAACCCTGTGCTGTGTAAAGGGTGGCGCTTCATAGCTTGGCCCAGGTGTGACAGGGCGGCGGGACAAACTTTCTGCTTTGAGACAAGGGAGAGGCCATCTCTAAGGTTGGCACTACCATTTCTCCTTTTCCCTACCCTGAGCTTCCAGTTCCTTGTTCTGAAAGATCCCTGAACCAGAAATGGGACGGGAAGCTGGCAGGTGGGCACCGTGCGTACCGATCCTGCCCGCACCAGCACAAGTCGGAGGACAAAAACAGCAAAGCCAGAGCCAATTATAAGCCAATCAGGTGGTTTCTTTCTCAGGCAGCCTGGCAAATAAGAACAAAATGCATTCACCTAAACAGTAGCTCTCTGGCCTCCACCGGAGGAGGAGGAGGAGGAGGAGGAGGAGGAGGAGGAGGAGGAGGAGGAAGGGGAGGAGGAGGAAGAGGAGGAGGAGGAGGAGGAAGGGGAGGAGGGGGAGGAGGAGGAGGAGGAGGAGGAAGAGGAGGGGGAGGAGGAGGAGGAGGAGGAGGAAGGGGAGGAGGAGGAGGAGGAAGGGGAGGAGGAGGAGGAAGGGGAGGAGGAGGAGAAGGAGGAGGAGGAGGAGGAAGGGGAGGAGGAGGAAGGGGAAGAGGAGGAGAAGAAGGAGGAGGAGGAGGAGGAGGAGGAGGAAGGGGAAGAGGAGGAGAAGAAGGAGGAGGAGGAGGAGGAGGAGGAGGAGGAGGAGGAGGAGGAGGAAGGGGAGGAGGAGGAGGAGGAGGAGGAGGAGGAAGGGGAGGAGGAGGAGGAAGGGGAGGAGGAGGAGGAGAAGGAGGAGGAGGAGGAGGAGGAAGGGGGGGGGGCGACGCCAGGCCTGGCAGGGTCCACAGAAACGCCATGACATTCAGGTGTGCGCGGAGGGCAGCTCTGGGTGTGAGCTCTCTTCGGGTGACACAATGTCCCCAGGCCCTTCCTCAGCGCCCCAGCAGGAAGCAGGAGAGACCGGAGCGGAGGGCGCCGCGCAGAGGGCGCGCAGCCTCGGTAGGATGACCCCCGTGTTCTGCAAGGGGGAAGGGTCCTCGGGTCTCTCCAGGGACCTCTCCAGGGCCCCCAGCAGGGTGTCAGCAGGGACAGGCGGCCGTGGCCGTGGCCTTCTGTCGAAGGGCCATCCGTCTCGTCACGCGGACAGTTCATTTGTATCCATTTGGTGTCCTGCCCGGGTGTGGGCTTTGTCTTCAGCCTGGGGGAGAGAGACACTTTCTCTGCCAATGTCTGAGGGACGACTTCACCTTCATCCTGGCTCACCCCGAGCTGGAGCCGTGGGCGAGGTCTCTGGTGGACTCGTGTTCTTCCAGAAGAGGAGGAAAGAGCCTGGCCGAGGGGCTCCAGCTTCAGTGCTCTTCTCACACCAAGACCAGAAAACCCCAGCAAAGCCAGAACCTGCCCAGCCCTTCGCAAGGGCCTCTGGGTAGGACACATCGGGCCTCCTATGCTTTGGATAAGTGTCTCCCTAATCAGGTTCTTCCTTGACTCTTCCTTTCATGCTCCGTGGCTCAAGCTCTGGGGAAGACGGCCAGGTCCGGCACTGAGCAATCACCCCCAGCCCCGGGCTCCACCCTGAACGACACCCACCTAATGGGGAGACCTGGGGATTTCTGGAGTCTGGGTCAGGGCATCCAGGCTTGGGCTCCAGACTCAGATAGAAGTTCTTTTGGCCTGCATCTGTGCCTTAGCCAGTCAGTACCTGCCGGAGGAGCCAAACGCCCGGGAGATTCCATTCGCATGTGCTTACCCACTTTCCCAAGGACTCAGCACTGAGCGAGACCTAGCCTGCTCCTGTGTGAGTCAAGTGGACACAGAAAGACATTGTGTATAAAGAGTGATTAGAGCTCAAAGGAGAGAAGATTTACCTGTGCTTTAATTTAGTACAGGGATAGAGTCTGCCAGAGGTGGCCTCCCAGAGGGGATCATATTAGAGCGGGGCTTTGTAGGATGGATAGGAGTTTTCCAGATGCAAAACAGAATGAGAGGTGAGAAAGAGCCCAATGGTCTGAAGGAACAGCCTAAGCAAAGGTGTGGGAGGTGAAAGGGGTTAATGAAGTCAGTCCTGTGGGTCTGGGATATGAAGCTTCTGGTTCTGAGAGATAAAGCAGGGAGTATACTTCTGTTCGGCTCTGTTCCCACTGAGCATTGTGCTCTTTGTCTGGGGGGGGGGGGGTCAAGGGTCAAGTTCCTACGCAGTGGGGAATTCTGTGTGTGTGTGTGTGTGTGTGTGTGTGTGTGTGTGTGTGCACGCGCGCGCGCATGCCAATACTAGGGCTTGAACTCAAGACCTGGGCACTGTCCCTGAGCTCTTGTGCTCAAGGCGATTGCTCTACTGCTTGAGCCACTGCATATGGCTTTCTGGTGGTTAATTAGAGGCCAGAGTTTCACCAACTTTCCTGCCTGGGCTGATTTCAGACCTTGATCCTTGGCGCCCAGCTCTACAACACTTCTATCAAAAAGGTCAGAATAAGCTGTTCGTGCCATCAACAGGAGGAGCGTGGGGCTCCCGCTTCCTGCTCCCCCCCTTTCCACGGCCACCACCCAAACTCACCCCTCACCCCATCCGAGAAGGGCTGAGAGAGCCGCGCTACAGAGTTAATACACAACCCAGGCCTCCACCTCCGAGGCTTGCTGGCCCGGGAAGGAGGCGGCCGTAACAAGAGAGGAAATTACAGATAAGAGTGGAGAAATGGCCACAGCAAGATGAAGGGAAGGCCGGAGCCGGCAGAAAACAAACCAAGGTGTCAAGACAGAATCAATAACCATCACGGCGAAGAGAAGAAGATGGGATTCATTACAGAGAGTAAAACAGACATTACCACGTGCCCGCCCGCTCGCTGCACAAGCCGGCGAACTTTCAGCTCAACTTGGCAAGTGCTGACAGTGGAAATACTTGACAACTACAACTTGGAGGAGGGAGGGAAGGAGAGAGGGAGGGAGGGAAGGAGAGAGGGAGGGAGGGAAGGAGAGAGGGAGGGAGGGAAGGAGAGAGGGAGGGAGGGAGAAGGGACCAGGGAGGAATCCAGAAGGGCTGTGCTGGTGCGTTGAGACCCTTTGGAAGAGAGCTCATGTCTTGGTGGACCGGGAGGGGGGGGGATGGGCAGGTTCTTGCAGCACTTGTGTCCTGAGGATGGAGAATGAGGGGCCAGACTGTGAGCCCAGGCGCGGGAGCACAAGCCGCCTTCCTGGTACTCGCACCATGAGAGAACGAGGCCCCGGGTCGAGGCCCAGGCCCCGCAGTCCTGGCTGGGGCACCGCAGTGCACATGTGGCAAGCCCCGCCACCTGCTCAGGGCTTTATCTCGTGTGATCACACATGTGGTAGGAACGGGTTCAGAGAGGTGATGGAATGGGGCTGAGGTCACGCAGCCTCGCAGCCAGGGAGCCGGGAAACGAACCTGGGCAGTGTGGCCTAGAGCTCTGGTCTTTAGCTCACCCATTCTGTTGTCTTTGACTAACCTGTCCATGCAGAAAGAAGCTCTGGTTCTTTCTGTCCCTTCCCAGCTGCCTGAGCTCTTCCCTAGATGCTGCAGGTCTTCATCTCTTCCAGGCCTTCATACACTGGCCTCCTCCTCTGGCCCTCCCCTGGACAGGCCAGGAAGGAGCTTGCTGGGCTCCAGGACCTGCTCTGTAAGGACCCGTCAAAGCAAACCCAGCGATCCTGGCCCTCACTGTCCGGTCTCTGTTTCCGTCTCTCCTCCTGGGGGAGGGGACCCCTCTCCCAGGCTGGGTGGGCCCCCGCGTGCAGCCTGGGCTAGCTCGGCACCCGTGGGCTAGCTCGGCACCCGTGGGCTAGCTCGGCACCCTGGGCTTGTTCTGTCCCATGGCTCTTGGGTCAGTGTTGCCTCTGTCTTTCTGTTGGCACGCACGCTCTCCTTCTGCTGTTCCTTATATGTTGCCTCTGGCCTCCTAGTTGCCTCTGTGGTTTCCACAAGTCCAGATCCTCCTGCCTCTGCCTCCTCCTGTCTGTGGTGCCCGAATGTGTGGCTAACGTGACAGGGGTGACCTGTGGTGGTCCCCGTGTCCCGCCTCCAAGTCCAGGTATCTCCTCTCCCGCCGGGCCCACTGGAGCTGGTGAAGCTGGCAGGACCTGCCAGGCAGGGGGAGGTCGCGGGAACCCAGGACTCGCCAGAGAGTGGCCAGGAAACGGGGGGCTTTCCTCTCCAGCCTGAAGTTGGCATGGTTTGGCCTTGGAAGAAAGAAAGGAGTGGTGGGCTGGGGGCTGATAGAGGGGAGAGGGGGTCGTTTAGTGGAAAGTGCATTGATGCCAACCGAAAGCTGTTTAAGACAACCAATCCCAGGCCTGATGCAGGCAAGTAGAGATGGAGAGGATTATGGTTTGAAGCCAGCCAGGGACAAAAGGTTATTAAGCTTTCTATCTCCAAAAACAAGCCAGGCATGCTGGCCAGCGCCGGGGATCCCAGTTACTGAAGAGCAGAGACAGGAGGATCACCACCTGAGCCCAACCCCGGGTGTGTGTGTGGGGGGGAAAGCAGGGCCCTGAAAAGTAGCTAAAGCAAAAAGGGTTAGAGGTATGGCTCAAGGGGTAGAGCACCTGCCTAGCAAGGCCCGGAGTTCAAACCCCAGTCCTGCCCAAACATGCACCAGGACAAAACTCCCCAAAGAGTAACTCAGTCAAACGTAACCATTCCTGCTCAACAGTCTGAGTGAGGTGCATCAGTTGAACCCTCTGAGGTCAAGAAGAAGCTCAGGCCTAGCCCGCCCCCCACCCCCTGCAGCTGCTCCACAGCCCCAGGGCCAGACAAGCCCCCTCCCATCCCAGTCCCATCCTCCCGCCCCATGGGACAAGGATTTCTCTGTCTTGCTTAATGTACCCCCCCTTCCTCCCGCCCCCCTCCCCCCCCCCCCCCCCCCCCCGCAGAACCTCAAGTAGGTCCTGGTGCATTGTGGGTACAAATGGACTCATTTCCATGTGGATGATACGTTTCAGCGAACCACACGATAGTTTTGCAAACTATAATCTGAGTTTCAGAATTCATTTTTTCCTTTCATTTTTTTTTTTTAAATTTCTAATTCACACTCAACCTCTTACTCCTATCTGCACTGTTCATAATATAAAGGGTAGTAAAAATTGGAAATAACCTCAATATCCAGTCACTGATTAGATGGAAAGATCTACAGCAATACAAAAGAGCATAGCTGATGAGAGTCTGTTTTACAAAGCGAGTCGATGGGTATTCAGATAGCATCTGTCATTATTTGGCAAAGTTTACCTTTCCAGAAACCCAAGTGTGGACATTAAGAGCTGCCAGGTGAAACAGGCGGCCCTGGAATCGAGACTTGAAATAACAACAAACATCAGATTTCGGAACTGAAGATGCCTCCAGAGCTGTAAATTCGTTTACAGGGAGAATTACAATAAATATCAATTACAGAGGCTCTCCGGAGATGTAAAACGCTTAAAAAATTTGACCAGGTTTTGTGGCTGATAATGTTCTCAACTTACAGCTCAAGGGGTCTACAGTTCTGGAATTTTCTTTGGGAATTCACAAAAGGCACACACACACACGCGCGTGCACACACACACACACACATACACATAGAAGAATCTAGAGGTATGGATATCAAGATATTCTCAGTGGCTTTATCTGAATGAGTGGGTTTAATTGCTCCTTTTGCTTGTCTACTTTCTATAGTGTGCATTTTAATAATATGACTTAAAAAGTATAAACAATCCAAACAAAAACCATAAAAGAAACTAGCACGAATAAAAGATCCGAAAAATTTCCCATTTGAAACCCTTCTCCTTTCTTAGTAAACATTTCTAATTTGTTTTCAACTTGTTCCACTTGGCGCTTTTTTTTTCTTTTTCTTTGGCAATTTCTAAAAATAATTTTCATTTTGGAAATTGGTTGAAAACCGATTTGATGGACATTCCAATCATCAGATTAAAAAAAAAAAATCAGTTTATCGTCTTGACCAAATAGTCATAGCTGGACCAGCCTGAGGAGGCAGATGGGAGGTGGGGATGGGAGAGGAGGAGCTGGGGAGAGAAGGGGTGGGAGGGAGGGAGGAGCAGAAGCCAGAGAGCCAGAGAGGAGACATGGGGGGCGGGGGAGGGGACAAGCAGAAAGGGACCAGGACGGGTGCAGAATAAAGGAGAAGAAGGACAGCAAACAGGACCCTGTGCTGGTGGCAGGTCACTTGCTCCACAGAGATGCCAGCCCCAGGGGGTATGGGTAATCAATAGTTTCCAAGCATTTCTCTTCCCATGTCCAGTCTGGGAGCTCCTTATGCATCCCAGGTAACACACACTGTATTTAGAGATTGTTTGTTATAGATGGAGGGCTGCCTGCAGCCCACAGGTAGATCGAGCTTGGTCAATGACAGCTGCTGCAGTCATGGAGGTCACATCCAGCTCCAAGCCGGGGACGTGTGGTGCTGGCCTCTGGTGGTCCCTTCCAGCCCGCGGGCTGTTCCATCTGCAGGGACTGGCAGTGATCAGACGCCAGTGCCCGGTCTCCGCGGGGCCTCTCCTACCCCGGCCCTGGGCACTGTGACCGGCCACACTCCTGGTAGACAGGATGTGGCTAATCCCGGATTGGCATTTCATGCTTCTGACAATGAGGTGACTTGCTGAGGGTCCAGGGGGGAGGAGGTGGAGAGGGTCGCGCCCTCTTAGGGCTGTGCCTCAGTTTAGGTCCGACGGATGGAGAAGGGGATGATGATGGGCCGGTGAACTGCAGCATCTCCTCTAAGATCACTCTGGGCTCCGGGGCCCCAGTAGAACACCAGCCACCCACGGCTACTCAGAATCTTGCAGGCTGGGGTGAAGAGGGGCAGGGCCGGGTATGAGAGAGCCCTGCTAGGCCCAGCCTGGCTGCCCACGGCACCAGCCCACGGTGCCTGACCCTTCTGAGATCACAGCCCACCAGCAATGGCAAGTTGTTAACCAAATGCACAATGAAATACAGCGGGCTGCTCGGATGACGATTGGGTCAGTGAGGGTCTTGAGGGCCCCTCTGGGGTACCCCTGCCACAACCCCGACCCTTCCTGCTGAGACCCCAAGGAGGAAGACGGAGCCTTTCTCCAAGCTCCAGGACATCGCCGGACACAAGGCTACCTCCCTGCCCCTCCCGGAGGGGCCCGGACAGCCGCTTGTGACAGATGGCTGTGCTTTGAGTGACTACTTCAATTTTAACTCTTTTCGATAATCCTGCCCTGGAAAGCCACATACTTTAAAACTGTCCCTGGATCATAGATCAGCCCAAAGGGAGCCCGTCCAGCTCAGTTAATAACCTCTGGAAACGCCATCCATCACGGGGAGCCCCTCCTCGGGGTGCTCGGCCTGGCTCCTGGCAGAGATGAATGGGTGGGCCACTACTCTTGGTGGTGCCTCGTGGGCTGCTCGCGCCTCTCCTCCTCCCCCTCCTCCTCCTCCTCCCCCTCTTCCTCTTCCTCTCCCTCCCCTCCTCCTCCTCCTTCCCTCTCCCCCTCCTCCTCCTCTCCTCTCCTCCTCCTCCCCCCTTCCTCCTTCTCCCCCTCCTCATCCTCCCCCTCCTCCTTCTCCACCACCTCCTCCTCCTCCTCCTCCTCCTCCTCCTCCTCCTCCTCTTCCTCTGCCTTCTCCGCCTCCTCCTCCTCCTCTTCCTCTGCCTCCTCCTCCTCCTCCTGAACTTGGACCTTCTTGAACTGTAGACTGAAGACAGGAATCCCCTGGGCAGGCCTGAGCGGCTGTCATTTAGAAAGAGGAAGGGTGTCTGTCATTTAGAAAGAGGAAGGGTGTCTCGAGAGACTCCTGTTCTTCCTGACTTCCCGTGGGATGAGCCCGGGTTGTGGGCTCAGCCCAGAGAGCAGAAGGGACCCCCTGCCGTCTCTTCTCCCCTGTGGGAGTCCCTGGGGGTCTGCACACCGTGCTCCAGAGGCCCCGCTCTCTGAGGTTGGAAGGAGCTATCTGCTATGGTTGAGCCGTGTACAGTCCAGGCTTGCAGAGGCTGGTCCTCTTCTGGTCTCCATCCTCTCGGATGGAGACAATGGGCAGCCTGTGCCTCCTTCCTTCTTGCTGTCAGTCACACCCAGCCCTGCTAAGGACACCGTTACCGTCTCTACAATTTCCTCCCAAGCCCGAATCCTTGGTCCCTCGCCTACCACCACCTGTGAATTTCTTCAGCTTTTCTTGTTACATACATGAAACTCCCTTTCTGTGCTCTCCATCTATTCCAAGCTCTTCCATTGAAGAGTTGACGCTGAAGCTTCACCCCTCCATGCAGCCCTCCTTGACTGCTGTAATCCAAGCCCCACTTCTGGAACTCTGATGGTATGTACCATGACTGGCCGGGCCTTGGGTACACGTGGCATGGATGGATTTCCATCGCCAGCTTTGTGTTTGATGTAGAGGGCTTCTGCTTCTTTATGTTCAGAGTAGGCCTCCCTTACTTCCCTGGAGCTATTCTCACGTGCCCACCTCTCTCCCAGGTATTGAAGCTCCTCCCCAGGCCTCCTCAGCTCTTGAGAGGGCGAGAGGGCCGGAGAAAGCCCAGGAAGCGGCGCCCGTGCTGTCCTCTTCACGCTGCATTCTCAGCCACGCACGCCGAGCCTGGCACAGAATGGACAAAAGCTTCTTTCTGGCTGAGTGGATGGCTTTGCACTTCGCCTTTGCCTCTTCAGTGTGGTCTGTTGCATTCTGACTCGCGTGATAAATGGTATTCTCTCTCGTATTCCACGACCTACTCAACATCTTGTTTCCCAGCAACATCAGTGCCAAGCGCTTGGGCAAAGTGGATGAAGTCTTGGAGCCCTCCTGGGGCTGGGGGGGGCTCCCCAGACTGTCAGGTGCCATCCGGGCTTGGATACACCACCCTTGGGGTAGGTGTGTGCCACATTTCCTTACCTCGTCACAAACTAATGTATGTTTAGGTCAGTTCCACAGCCTGGCTATTGGGAATAATGTTGCCTGGAATAGTATTCAGCCTGGAAGGAAAAAAAAAACACAGGACAGGGGCTGGGAAGGTGGCTCAGTGGTTGAGTGCTTGCCTAGCATGCATGAGGCCCTGGGTTTGATCCCTTGGTATCACATAAATGAAAATTAACAAAAAGAAGTCATCCTGTCATACGTGGCAAGATGGAGGGACTCCGAGAACATGGTGCTCAGGGAACAAGCCAGTCGAGAGAGGACAGATGCCACAAGATCTTCTCCTATGAGGCCGAGAACGTAGTCAGACTCACAGGAGCAGGAAGTAGAATGGGGTCTGCCAGGGGCTGGAGGAAAGGGAGACTTGATATCCAATGGGAACAGATTCCATCACACAAGCCGGAACTTCTAGAGAGCTGTAGCTCAACTCTGCGCTTATCAGGAATGGCAAGGTATGACACACTGGAAGTTTTGTTGAGGGCAGACCTCCTGCTTTGTGAGAGCATTTCTCCATAATTAAAAAAAACCTGTTTACATGTGTAAAGGAATTAAAGGACACATCTATTTTTAAAATCCATCCCTCAGCCCCATTGCACCCCATACCCTCTTGCTTCACGGCCTCTCTTTTCCCAGTTTGTACAGCCCAGGTTCACCTCACAATGGCAGCTTTGAGTTCTGTCAAGTTCTGAGCTTGGGGTTGGGAGATGTGCGGGTTTCTTGGCTCTGCCCCTTATTGATCCAATCTCCTTTCACTGAGTTTCTCTATCTTTGAAAGTGGGGTGAATGGAAATAACCACTCTGGCTCCTTTGCTTTCCGGGACCCTGGGAAGTGCTTTGTAAACACAGGTTGACATTTTTATTCCAGCCACGTTTCTGTCCATCGGATGGACACTGGGGTCAGGAGCACTGGACTCTGTGCTCACTCGGTTTGAATGAGAAGCCATCCACAGAAGGCTGAGCTGCCTTGAGGACTAGATCAGCTACAAGCAATCAAAACAGCAGCGGCTCCTTCAGCCAGGAGTGCTCCCGGCTTTCACAAGAACATCTGGAGACAGCTGGGAACATACACAGGGCAGCGTCGGCCACTTGCTCCTCGGGGTCCATGGTCTGCCAGCCCGCTCCCTCTTCCGCCGCCTCTGTGGTCCTGCTCTGTTCAAGATGACCACCTATACCTCGGAGGCGGGAAGCTACGGTCCTTGCTCATTTCTGAACTCTCCATCCTGGTACTTGGGCATCCACGTTCCACGTGGCTTCCTGAAGACAGGGATGAGTAGGAAAGGGCACCGGGTGCCCAGGTCAGCTATAGTTTAAGGAAGGTTCTGGAAGCTCTCACACAAACTGGCTTACAAGCAGTTGGTAGAACCTAGCGCTCCCTGGCCTCTCCGTCTGGGAGCCATAGCCTGCGGGGGAGAGGGCATACTGGGAGGAGAAATAGCATCTGCCCTGTGATGGAAGGGCCCGGAGGAGAGAGGCGGGGCCCCAATCCCCAGGTCTTCCCGTTCAGTCCCGACACACGTTATTTCTTGTTTCTTTGGATCAAAGACCTGAAGAGGAGGTGACCAGTCAGGTACTTGGCATTTACAACTTCCTGTCCTCTTCTCGGTCCCTAGGTGGCCAAGCAGCCATCTGAATGCCCCGAGTTGCAGAACAAAGAGTTCAGAAAGGGGCAATTTCACCCAGTTCCTTCCTCAGAAACAAAGATGGCCAGAGCTACGCTCGTTGAGAAAGTGAGAAATGGGCACAGGTTTTGAGTGTTGCTTGCGCGTCTGTCTGTGTATTAAGAGCACATGATGCCACCTCAGCCCTGAGGGATGAGTTGCTGAAAGATGGCACCAAGCGCTTCTCACGTGCTGATACCTCCATTTTACAGATGAGTAAACAGCGACCCTTCTAGTATCTGCCCCCTGTTTGGTAACAGCTGTGAGCTTGGTGTGCTGCCTTTCTAGCTCATGTTCTTACCCCTGTGCTGGGTACTTGCTCTGTACGCCTGGCTCTTTCTTCTTAAGCTTCTGTTCCCATCGATGGAACATTTATTTTCCAAAATGAAACTCAGCTGTCACCTACCAGGAGGCCGTTAATAACATGCCCCCCCCCTGCTGTTCCTTCTGTTCCTTGTGACACAGGGTCATTATGAATAAACTAATTACTCTGAAAAGGCAGGGGCCATTTCCAAGCCTTCCGGGTACCCCTCTCACCCCCTATGGGAGATGTGTGCTACAGCACACAGTAGGTGCTTAGTAAATGGGTGTGTGCCTGAATGCCCATTGAATTAGTCAGCTTCCGGTTGCTATAACAGAAGCCTCAGGCCAATCAACTGATAAAGAGGAAAGGTTGGCCTTGACTCACAGTTTTGGGGCCTTCAGGCCATGGCCTACTGCCCCCTCTCTCCCCACTGGGTGCCTGGGCTTGTGGAGATGCAGCTCCGCACGGCTGCGGAGCCTCACGGTGGAGGCTGGCTTGCCTCCTGGCTGGAATGGAAAGGCAGAGGGGAAGAGCCTGGGGTCCCACAGCCCCTCAGGGGCGGGTCCCCATTAGCCCCCGCTACATCACCTCCAATAGCACGGGGGCAGGGGCCATACCTGTGACCCGTTGGCCTTGGGGGCATTCCAGCTCCTACCATCACATCTTCTACCCCAGGTTTCCGAAGCAGCATAGATGTCACACAGCCTGGCTTTTTGCCCCCTACATGTGCTCATAAGTTGTCACACCATGGGTCCTGGTTTTCCCCTGGAAATTGTGGCCACTATAAGTAGTTCCCGTCCTCAGGTCTATGGACCCCCAGGGAAAGCAGTAATAAGATGCCCAGGGCTTCTGAGCATGTCTGAAATAGCCAAAATGTCATCTGCACTGGGCTGTACTTTAGTGAGGCTAAAACACCGGCTTCCTCTGCCTTTCAGCTGGGATCATGTCAAATCGGCAGCACACTCACTGCCGTTATCTCCAGCTACTCCAGAGCTAAGATTGGCTGGGGATGAAGTCATAGGAATCCCTGGGGGGCTGTGGAAGGAAAAACAATAAAAGAGTCTTGGGAAGTTAAGAGCGGGGAACTGCCATGGGAGGTGGTAGAGGTCTGGGCTCTGAGTTGAGGCGATGTGAGAGCAAGACCGCCATGGCTAACCTCTCCGTGCTCTGGGCCACCCCGCCCTATGCCTGGTCTGAAAGTGACAACAAGCAGGACTTCCCTGAGGATCAAGTCAGGTGAGAGGGTTTCCCAAATGGCAAAGCACACCCAGGGTTGGGGGCGGGTAGGTTTCTACCCAGAGATTGCAGGTGGAAGGGGAAGGGGAGTATGTTTAGGGAAATAAGAGGCCAGTCCCTGCGGCTGGGGCCTGGGAGAGGGGCGTGGGGTGAAGGGAGGACTCCATTGCCTTTGATCTATCAAGAAACCTAAACTCAAAGTGGGTACCAGGGGCTCACACTTGTAACGCTAGCTATTCAGGAGGCTGAGATCTGAGGATGATGGTTTGAAGCCAGCCTGGGTAGGAAAGTTCCTGAGATTCTTATCTCCAATTAACCACCAAAATGCCAGAAGTGGAGCTGTGGCTCAAATTGTAAAGTGACAGTCCTGAGTAAAAAAGCTGAGGGACAGTGCCCAGGTCCTGAGTGCAAACCCTCATACCAGCATGCACACACCAGTCTAAACTCATTATTGTTGCCCAATTTAGGTGGAGGAACTGACCAGACGTTGTGGATCCTCATGCCCTCCACCCCATCTTGAATTCCGAGTCCACCCTGGCACTTTCAGTGTGAGCTCTGCAGGGTACATACATACTCAGTTCTTCCTCCGTGAGGAGCTCCCTGGAGACCCACTACTTCAATGCAAGTTCTTGCTTAGCAAGATGCTTGCGGCAACTGTCTAGGTCACTGGGACCAGATGTGCACACCATGATAACGAGGCACAGTGGGAGGGTGAGCCACACAGAAGCTGCTATGGGCCATGGGAGTCTTCGGTGTGTCTGGGATGGTGTGTGGCTTTGCCCTGGCTGAGCCCCAGTGCAACTATTTCTGCCACCAACCTGCCTCCACCAGACTTCTCTGGACGGCCTTAGATCTTTATGTTAATCAGCATTCAGTTTTCGAGACAAAAATACCAGAGAAAAAGGAGGAAAAGACTTACTATGGTTCACAGTTTTGGAGGTTTCAGCCCGTGGTCACTTGGCTCCATCTCTTCGGGCCTGTGGTAGTAGATCACAACTAGTGGTGGAGGGGGGTCTGTTCACTTCATGGCAATTGGGAATGAAAAGGAAGGAGGGGTTATTTGAGGCCACGCCCCCAATGACCTAACTTCCTCCCAGGAGGCTCCTCCTTGTAGAGGTTCCACCCCCTCCCCCAATGCCATCACCCAGCCTTCAGTGTATGGGCTATCAGAAGACATCTAAGCTTTAAACAAAAATAATCCTCAAGGCCAAATACAAAGGCTGCCTTCTGGAGGAAACTCTGCCTGGGAATGAACTCTCTTTCTCAGTGTCCCATAGCCCAAATAGACAAGCCTGCTTCCCGTATTTCTTTGTAGCTTCCTGGATTGTTGATCTCCTTTCTTTCCCATCAGATGAGGTAAGACCATTTCAGGTCTCATCAGTTGTATCTCTAGTTCCTAAGGCTGAACCTTCCTGCCTGGGACAGCAGGGGCCAAGACATGCCCTTGACCAAGGGAGGAAGTGCCCTCGATGGCCAGGCTCTGAGGCATAATTTGACCTTGGCCTGCTATTAATTTGTATGATCCAATGCAGCCCCATAGGTTTTTATGTCTTCTCAGTGCGGACACTGATAAAGGTGACAAAATCTTGGACAGTATCCAGATGAGTCCGAGAGAGAGAAAGAGAGAGAGAGAGAGATTCCAAGAGAGGTTAAAAGCTGTCTCCAGTGAAGACACAATGGGAAAGTCACCCCAGAGAAATTAGGGTCTGTCCCTAAGATTTCAACAAAAGAGATGAAGTCTGAGTTGCCCTAGGACAATTTCTTGGAAGCACACAGTCCTTCTGGGTATCTTCTCTCTTACCCATTCTACCCATTCCTAGGAAGTCCTGCCAGTGGCTCTCCCCTCTCCTGGACTCAGGTGAGCAAGCAGGCCCTTTACCTATCCCTGCGTGTGTGGATGACTTTCTGGGTAGGACCAGAGCCAGGATCGTGGGCTGGTGGCCAGCGACCAGGTCCTGCTCATATTGAAGCTAGGGAGTGTCTGGTGGCTGCCCCATCCCCCGAGCCCCTCCAAGTCACCGCACTGGAAAATACTTGCCTCCTCTGTGTGTTGCACCTGTAAATAAAGCTACAGATAAAAGGAGGCTTTCTGCTTTTCAAACAGTGACAGGCACAGCCTGGTAAATTACCTTCTCGCTTTTTAAATAGAAGTAAAAAGGCTTGGGTGGATTGCCTTGCCTAAATCAGAAGCACTTTTCTCTCATTTGAGCCTCCACGGATGGGATAATGAACGCGTTTTTATCTCTGTCTCTAAACAAAATGCAAAGAGCCTAGAGTTAGGCAAACTTTCCTTCATGGTGTTTCGAGGAAAAGGCTGGGCGTGGTGATAAACGCTTCAGGTGTTGGGGGCTAAAGGCTGGCTGGGAGTGGGTGTCTCCCTGTGTGTGGACCTCCGTCTCTGTTCTACCTCTACTTCTTTATCTACAGAAGAGAGGTGAGCCTCCCTTAGTTTCAGGTTCCCTGGGAGATTACAGGTGTCCAGGAAACACAGTCAGAGCTCATCACAGATCTGTGGAGTCAGGATGCCCACAGCACCTGACCATGTACTCCTACCACCCATGGCTGATCGCAGGCCCCCATCCTGAGGAGGAAGGTGGGTGAATTCTCTCCACCACCTGCTCCACATCCAGTCTTCCCCCTGCTGGCTGGCCTCTAGGGTGCTGACCATGCCCTGCAGCCTACCCTGGGACCTAGATTTTACAGGGCTCCTCCCCCACAGTCCCTTGCTGGGACACCTTGTTGTGTCTGTTCCCTGCTGGGCGGGTGTTTATCAATACACAGGTCTTTCCTGGAAAGCCAGGAGACAAAAACCACAGAGGATGAGTCTCACACCTCGAAAATCATTCTCCATTTACCTGCACTGGAGAACTCCAGCCATTGGCAGACTGGCTGCAGGGGGCGGGGAATTGAGTCCCATAACTTCCCTCCTGGAGCCTGGGTCCTCCATGCCCTGGCCAGAGGCTGGGGTTCAGAAGGTGGGGTGCCCCTTCTGCTGCAGGACTGGAGGGGTGGGGTTTGCTCAGCCTCAGCCACATCAGGGAATTACTGGAGAGAGGACCGACACTTAGAATCTAACTGTATCACCATCCCATCTGATGCACTCCACCCACCCTGCCAAACAAACCCAAGGAATCAAGAAGGAGAGACGGGACCCTGGGTCCCCGTTGCCCTGGATGGAGCCCGAGCTGGGAAATGTGACATTGTGAAAGACAAGAATTGGAGGCGATGGCCAGGGACAGTGGTGCATATCTGTAATCTCTGCTGCTCAGAAGTGGAGGTAAGAGGTTCAAAGTTCCAGACCAACCCAGGCAAAAGCACGAGACACCATCTGAAAAACAAGCCAAAATCAAAAGGACTGGAAGTATGGCTCAAGTGGTAGAGCACTTGCCTTAGCTGGTGTGAGGCCTTGAGCTCCATCCCCACTACTGCCAAACCCCAATTGTATAAAAAGAACACAATGACGTTCAGCTTGTGTGTTTTGAGGTGCAGCCTCCTGGGTGCACAGATGATGTTTATATTCCACCTGCGTGCTCTGGGGAGTCAGGGGAGAGCATGACAAGCAACTCCTGAGACGGTGGCCCTTACACCCCAGTCTCTCCTCTGGCCTAACTTGGGGTTCAGTATGTGAGGGAGGGGGTGTCCTACTTCTTCCTAATCAAGACACAGCACATTTTTAACCTCATTAGAAGATAAGTCACACACCAGGAGAGTTTAGAGGGAGAGAAGACACTTCCATTAGGCTGGGTCTCTTCACAGCTCGTGGCCTGGGGTTCTCTCAGCATGAGGCGCGTCTTCACTGGGAAGGAAAGACCCTTGGAAGAATGGCCTTTGAGTCGTGACTTTTTTCTTTTCGTGATTTATTTTATCCTAAACGTTCGTTTAAAAGTTTATTTTAAGTGTTCATAACTCCAGACAACGTGGTTGTCTTTGCATATGCAGACGGAAAGACCCCCAACCCGTTCAAAAGCCAAGCGAAATTATCGTCGAATTAATCACAGTCCATTCCTGGAGAACTCATGATATTTATTCATTGGCTTAGTTTAACTCTTTCCGTGAACTTCTTCCTCTCACTCTCCTCTGTGGTGAGGAGAGTCATGGATGGGGAGGAAAGTAAACGCAGAGAGGGCTCTCCAAGCAGACCGGCTGTTCACTGAAATGGAAATGTGTTTACAGTGTCGGTGAAAAAAAACACCCCCAAAACCGATCCTAGGCCGGGAGGTTGGCAAAAGAGATAAAAGGGATTTGGTTAGAAGCGAGAGTTAAATGATAGTAAAGGTCTGGGGAGGTTATGATCAATAAATATGAAGTTCAGCCTCACAGCTTTTTGGCAGGGAGATGGGCTGAGCACCCCCCCCCCCCCCCCCGGCTGAGCCTCCGGCTGCAGACTCAGCTGTGTCCCAGTGGACACAAGAGGCTCTCAGGCTAACAACAGGGCTCCCTGCATCTGAGAGGTGAAGCAGCGGGGAAGCCGGATTCCCACCACTCTGGCCCATGGGGACAAGCTTGCACCCCAGGTTTGTGGGGTCCCTCTCCAGGGAGAGCCCTGGGTACCATGCTGGCACTTGGTTTTCAGAACCATAATTAACCCAAGAAGGAAGCCTGAGCAAACAGAAGCTGCGGAGAAAAATGGAGCAAGAGATTCTCAGACACAATCCTCAGCTGCGGAGAATCAGGGGAGAGTGGGTGCGTGTCCAATTCCCACCATCTGAATGAAGCCACGTCATACACCAGGAGGGAAGGCCACGGTCCCTGTGTGGCCCAGCACAGGGGTCCTTGTGTGGACAGGGACACAATCTGTGGTGGAAGACCTTGGCAGGACTCTGACCCTAGGGCCCTGGCATCCCCAAGGAAATGCATGGCTGTATGCGGGATGGTCTGCAGGCTACCTGTGGGAACCCTTGTGGGTCTGGGGGTGTAGCTCCATGATGAATTTCTTAGCATGCCACAGCTCTAGGCTTGATCCCAGCCACTGGAGGAAAAAAAGAAAAGAAAAGGGAACATAAACAATGGAAAAAACAAAGACAATTGAACATTTCCACGTTTCCCCTCCTCCCCAGGTTCAAAACTCTCGCTTCTTTCTCCCAGAGGCTTGGGCCCCTCTAAAAGAAAAAGAACCAGGCTTGCCCTGCTAGCACAAGGATGACGGAGACGCTGCTATAAATAACTCAGAGCAGCGGGGCTCTGGTTTTTGAGTAGGTGAGAAGCAGGAGGGATTTCTGTCCTATTACTTTTTGGAAATTGGGGAGAATGGGCGAGGAAGGTATCTTAGTTCCGGCTGCTATAAGGAGATGCTCATAAAAAAGAGCAGCATTTACTGGATGCCAGTGGCTCATACCTATAATCCTATGTACTCAGGAGGCTGAGATTTGAGGATTGTGGTTCAAAGCCAGTCTGACCAGGAAAGTCTGTGCAAATCTTACCTCCAATAAACTACTCAGAAAAAAAACTGGAAATAGGATGTGGCTAGCCTTGAGCAAAAGAAGCTCAGGGACAGGGCGCAGGCCCAGAGTTCAAGACCCAGGAGAAAAAAAAAAAAAGCCAGAAGTAGAGTTGTGGTTCAAGTGGCAGAGTACACGCCTTTAGTGAAAAAAAAAAAAAATCCAGGCACTGAGTTCAAGTCCCAGTACGGGTACACACACAGGAATGATTGCTCATGGTTCTGGAGAACAGACAGTCTGAGCCCGAGGTCCCTGCGTTGGTGGTGGTCGGGTTCCATACCGGAGCCTGCTCGCTGTGCCCTCACATGGCAGAAGGGGTGAAGGCCCCTGGCATGGGGGCGCTTTGATAAGTGTGCTAGTCAGAGTTATGTCAGTTTTCCTTCCTCTTGGCCTAATCGTGTTGTGAGAGCCCCATCTCCAAATATAACATTTGGCTAGCCGACTTTCAACATATGGACTTCGGTACTTTATCTGCCGTGGGTGAATCAAAGGTGGCATGTAAGCATCCATTCCTTGGCAACAGCCTTTCTGTCCATTGGTGCATCCATTCATCCATCGGCCTGAGTACCTGCTGCGTTCAGAGGTTCTATAGAGACAGGCACAGTCAGGGGACGGAGGGGCATGTGCCAGGGCATGCAGTATTGTGGAGGCTGCTGCATGGCTGATGGGTGGGGTCCAAGGGAAGGAGACACCATGAGGAAGAGGGCCGGGCCTCCGGAGGAGGAGCCTACAGAGGCTCAGATGCTTCTGCTAGACAAAGGATAACTAAGGCCATTGCATGTGTTTTCCTTGTAAGTCTTTAGAGATGAAAGGAGGGAGGGATTTCTTCTAGTGCCCTGCTAGCCCCAGGCAGGGGCTGTGGAGCAGAGCGTTAGAGCCATCTTCACATGTGCAGGTAGGTGCTGGGGTGGGGGGTAATGTAGGTAGGTATGTTTGCATGTGGGGCTGGCTGTGTGTCCCCTGGGGGAGGGATGGAGAAGATATCTATACTCAGTATTCTTGAGCTTCTCATTCTCCTTGGTCCCAAGGTGAGAGAGAGAGGGGACGAGAGGGAGAGAGAGAGAAGCTTGGGGCTCCCTGGTGACAGACGTGTTCTTCGGAGGAGAGTGGCAGGCCAATAAATGGAGCAGAGAGCAGCGGGGAGCATTGGGCAGGATATTGCTTCCCCGGCACTGGGAGCGGTGGCCTGGCTAGTCAGCAGACTGGGGGAGGATAGAAGAGGGTGGAGGAGGGTGGATCTGGGTAGTTAGCTCTTTCATGGGAAGGAAGCGCGGATGGAAGCCCGGAGAAACAGGAGCAAAGCATCACTAAACACCTGGTCCAGAAGATATTCAATGACAGGCTTCTAGAAAGCTGCCAGTCATGTGCTAACAGAAGAGGCAGAACAGAAGGACTAGCTCAGCCCTCAGCAGGTGCAGGCCCCAGCCTAGACTATTTGCTCAGGGGTAGGATGGGGTCTGGGAGAGAAAAAGACTTAATCAAAGGACTTGATCAGGGATCATTGTTTGCGGGGTTTGCAGGACCAGTGGGTTCATAGGGCTGGTGAGCAGGCAGAGGCTGGAGGAGAGGAACACATGCTCAGACTGGTCCCTCCGGTGAGGCTGGGGCTCTAAACTAACCCCAGTGTAAGAGTAGCATTTTGACACTTAAGGATATTTGTAGTGGAGTGTGGTAGTAGGAGGCAGAGATGGCTGTGGATGATGTTATAACATCCAGATGAACTTTGGCTAGACAAAGTTTCCTTACCCCTCCTGTTACCTTGTCTAAACATCAGAGTAGGGCTGATGCTCCTCATGTGACTATTGCGAGACCAGCACATGACCAGTTAAGGGGTCAGAGTACCATTTGTGGCAACTCGTATAGGGTATGGGCAGGGTTTTACTCTTCCTTTGGGCACCATGCTTTGCAGGTAGGAATGCTGGAGCCGCAATGGCTTTTTTTGTCACCATGAGGGAAGTGAGTCAACATCAAGAGAAAACCATAGCTGGGAAGGAAGCAAAGAAATGGAGGCAGGCCAGAGACTGAGTGACCACAAATCTTCACAAGCACTTTATCCGCCTCTAGTCTTCCTTACAGCAGCAGTTTCTGCCCTTGGCATCGGGGCCTAGTTCACTGGGTCCAGTTCTCAGCCATGGCTACCACAATAGACCAAGCCAATACAGCAAGCTGCTCTGTGCTGTCTACGGGGCGGCCTATCTTCTGATCCTTAATTCGAAATGCTGTTGTGGATTCCTGAGCGCGCATGAGCCATTTCTTATCTATTTGTTCTTCGGTTAATATCTCAGTCTCTTAATGACTCTGGCTTATGTAATTATAATCTATTTTACACTGGCTGGGCAAATCCCTCTTTATTATACTCCAGTTTCAATAATTGTTGGGCTATTTGTGTTCCTTTCTCTTCTGAATGGATTTAAATTACATTCATCAAGTTCCACACAGTTCTGTTGGGGTTTTGATGGGGGGGGGAGGGAGTTCTGGGGGAGGTGGTGCTTTGTATCTGGGGAGAATTGACATCTTTACAATGCAGAATCTCCTCATTCAGGAGCAGGATGTCTAATCATTCACGTTTTCCTTTTCCATGATAACTTAGAAGAAATCTGGAGATTTTTTTTTTCTTCATAAGAGACTTTTCTCTTATGAGGTTGATCCTTTGGGACCCAAGAGGCATCTGTGTTTGTTATTGTTGTTATTTGTTTTTGCTTTTTAATTGGTGCCTCTGAGGGGAGCTGTGATGTTTGGTTGTTGCTCAGCTAGCTCGCCGCTGTGGTGGGGTCTGGCTATCCCCGGTCTGCCGTGCTGCTTTCCTGCATCATGTGGGCAGATGACCTCACCATCTGAAAATAAGATGCTCCTCTTCCATCCCTCCTGTTCTTCCCGTCCCCCGAGCTCGGCGGGAAGGACGGGAGAAGGGCTGTTCCTGAGGTTTTCTCTGAGTCCTGCACAGCTGGTCCTCCACATCTGCGGGTTTCCCATCCTCGAATCCCACCAAGTGCGCATCAGAACTATTCGGGAAGATGAATGTCATCTGTCCTGGACATGTAGGGGCTTCCATCTTGTCAAGTCTCCCCTACACGATGCAGGATAACGGGTGGGTGCATGGGATGCACCTTGCGTTCCGTAACATGAGAAATCATTAAGCCGTGGTTGGAAGTACACAGGAGGAGGCACCAGTCGATGTGCAGATGCCTGTGTGCGTCTTAGGGGAGAGGCTGATGTGTGTGAGGATTCATGCATCTGCAGGGGATCCTGGAGCCCGTTCCCCTGTGATTTTGGAGGGATGGATGTAATTAAGACAGCTTGAATTTCCTTCTTGCTTTTGTTGAGGCTTTTGGCCATTGTGTTCTACTACCTGGGTTTGAACGCATACTTGGCAGAACTGCTGCTCTGCCATTAGAGTCATGCCCCAGCCTGGTGGGGTTTTGTTTCTTTTTTTGTTTTTTGGTGGTTCATTAGAAATGGAGTCTCACCGACTTTCTGCCTGGGTGGCTTTGAACTACAATCCTCTAGACCCACTGTGTGTTTCTTTGCTGTCATACCCCAGTACCAGAAGTAATGACTGTACTTTATAGTCATTCCATAAACATTCCATGTTAAACACACACACACACACACACATACACAATGTGTGACGGAAACAGGCATAGCTTCATGTTTTCTTTTTCCTCACAGATCCAAGATCTGGTGCTCAGAGGGACTAAAGGAATTTTTTTAAACTAGTACAGGGCTTGAACTCAGTGCCTGGGTGTTGTCTCTGTGTTCAAGTCTGCTGCTCTCTACCAGTTGGGCCCCAGCTCTACTTCTGGCTTTTTGCTGGTTAATTGGAGACAGTTGCTGGAGATAAACTCTTGATCTCAGACATGCTAGGCAAGTACTCTACCACTGAGCCATCTCTACAGCCCATAGCAGGACATTTCAAGTGGTGAGCTCACATACAGGAGCTAGCATGCAGCATGCAGGAATCCTGACGAGAAAACTTGGAATGTGAAGGTGAGGACTTACTCCAGAAAGCCCTGGCATGATCTTGAAGGCAGCCTTTCTCTGCTCTTTGCCTTCCATCCCTTGGCAAATTGTTGTCTCCCTTTTGCCCATTCCTTTGGCATCTTGGCAGCAGAAGGGATTTCAGGAGGAACTTCCCCACTCCCCTTTTGTGAAGCATCTTAGACAGGCTTATTGTCTTCCAAGAAGACCCCCGTGTTAGTCCGGTTGCAGTCTCTTGCTGTTGTATTTGGGTTGAGCTAGTTTGCCCTCTCTGTTTCTGCTCTTTTCCTTGGCTGTCTACACTGTCTCTGATGCACAGCCATCACCCCAGGGAGCATGGCTCCAAAGCTAGGGGGTGGAGTGGAAGCCGTGTTTGGGGGCCATGGTGACACAATCGTGAAAAGCCTCCATCTGTCATTTCTGGCCTTTCACTGTTGCAACAGTGCTCATGGCCACAGCCAACTGCTGAGGAATCTGTCTGTGGTTTAATTAGCCTGTAACTCCAGCCCCCTGCTCTGTGCAAGGAAGCAATAAACAGCTCCCCTCCTCTCCCTGAGGCCAGCCAGTCCCAGCAGGGGGCGCCCTTGGAGGCACCACTGAGGCCCGAGGCCAATGGGGTCTTTGCGGAAGGATCTGGGAGCCTGCAAGAAAGAATCTTGACTCCCATCTCTGCTCGGGCCACTGTGTAAGACAAACCTGGGGATCTCAAAGGGAAGATAGCAACAGAGAGAACACATAAAACCCCTCCCATGCGCAGGTCCCCATATGACAACAGATAAAACAATAACAGCAATAATCATGACAGATGGGACAACAGAAAACCACTCCTACCCATGGTTCCCCCTGTGACAGGAGCTTTCTCCAATACCTCCTCCGTGGGTTCCACTCCGGACCTCACTTCCTTCTTCTAAGGAAATGAGATCATTGCCTTTGCTGTTCCCTGAGGTTTCTCCTGAATGGAGACCCTCTGTGGGTCCTATGATCTTAAGGAAAGAGTGTGATGGGTGGCAGCCAGAGCTGGTGTCCCAGCTTCCTTTGATAACTGACAAAAAGACAGAGGTGGTTTGGTGAGGAGCAGTTAGGTCCCGATCTCGGGAGGCCTAGAACCTGGGGCAGTGGGAGGCGATAGATAGCATTGCTGTGGGCCTGCTTAACTCAAGCAGAGGGGTCGGAGGGGGAGAGGGCAGGAAGGCTGGAGTCCAGGGCCCAGCAGCAGCTGTCCCTGGAGTCTGCCTTATTGCCTGGCAGGAGGGTGTGGCTGTGGCAGTTCCAGGGGTGGTGCAGTTTCCAGCCTCTGAATCTTCTCTCTGACCTCCTTAGCACAGCTTGTTTTCTGCTGTACCCTCAGTGCCTAAAATGAAGTGTGGCCTGTGTTATATGACTTGGGACCCCAGGGTTTGCCCCCCATGCTGTGACCCTCCCTCCCCGTCGGGCCTGCCCCAGACTAGAGGAAACTGAGACTAAGCTCTTCTGACTTTCCGTCCCCTCCCCTGCCTCTCTGCCTGTGATGGTCACTCTGATGGGGAGAGAGGGTTCCACCTAGACTTCCAATCCCTTCTGGTTGCACCACTGTCACAACATACTACACGACATGTCGGAAGACATCCAGCCAAGGCAACCTCATTTAGATGGCAAAGCCAATGGAGGGCTAATACTCTATCCCTCAAACCACAACTCCAGCCCAGCCTTGTCCTAGTTATTTTGGAAACAGATAAAGTCTCGTGGACTTTCCAGTCCAGGTTGACTTAGAACCACAATCCTCCAGATCTCAAGTCTTGTAAGTTGCTAGGATTACAGGTTTGAGCTGCCAAGTCTAGTCTCCGTCCAGAGTTTTGAAAGATAGGATTCATGATAGGGAATTCTCAAACTTCTGAACTTGTATGATGACTTGGACTTAGGGAAGAATTTTTATAGCCTCTATCAGTTTCTCAAAAGCCCTTTAGGACCAAAACAATGTTTCCAGTGCTGAGGGGTGAAGGAGCGGAGAGGCTAGGTGAGCATAGTAAAAGGGGGGTTTTCCAGTCTGTCTTCATGTCCTGATGTACGTTTTCTCTGTATTGGACCTTTGCACCAAACGAGGCCAACCTAGCCACAGCATAAACATGGGGTGCCTTCCAGCCCAGGAACCAGACACTGGGCAGGGATTGGACCCTGTCAAAGCGGAGTACCTCCCCCCCCAAGCCAAAGGGCAACCCAGGGAGAGCCCCCAGCCTGCTTACTTGTGGTTCAGCATCGGTCTCTGAATCCTCCAGCTAGCTAGCTCTGAACTTGTTTGTCTCAATGTACAAACAGACCTGGAGACCAAGAAGCCTTTTACAAAGCAGACTGGTAAATTCTATAGCTATCCAGCGTGCAGAGGCTGTGTGATCTTTGTTGAATCACCTCATCTAATTGGCTAATTATGCCCATTTTCCCTCCTCTCTTTGCCTCTGACTCGGCCTTCCTAGTCACAATGTGGTACTTCAGAAACTCTCTCGAAGGAATTTCAAGGAGCTGGCTGGGTCTCTGTGGAGCACATCGCATTATCTCATTACAGTCTCGCCTGGTGATCAGATTCCGTTAGCTGACTCTCTTTATTAGCGGGCTAAGGCAAACTTATGAAATACCTTTAAACCTGGATTTCCTTAACAATACATCATTGGGGAACTGACAGCGCTCGCTCGCTTCCCTCTGCCAGAAGGAATTAAGATTGTTCCTAATTTAATCTCTCTTCCGAATCGGAGGCGGATATTTGTGTTGCACTTGTGTTAAAGGCGCAGAAGGAAGAGGAAGCTTCGGAGGGCAGAGGAGCCTGAGAGTGGAGTGGAGGGGGGTGGATGGGTGTCCGTGCACTTGCGCACAATCAGGGCCTGGCCAGAGGCCCCCCGACCTTTGCAGAGCTGCAGCCCTGCTGGGAACAGGTACGAGAGCAGATGTGTGAAGTACCGTCTTTGCCAGGTTGGTGGAAAGTGTTAGGGGTGATGGCCGGTTAGGCCCAGTTTGTCACAGACCCTGCTTCTTGTGACATCTGGCTCCATGCCCCCCTGGCTTTCTAGTTAATTGGAGATAAGGTTCACATGAACTTTCCTGCACAGGCTGGCTTTGAATCCCGATCCCCAGATCTCAGCCTCCCGAATAGCTAGGATCACAGGCACCCCGTGTGGCAGCTATCTCTTCCGTGGAGAGTTGGCTTTCGCCCAGTGGCTAAGCATACCCTGCCCCAGTCCCCTGACCAGTGAAGGGTACAGAAGGCGGGGCTAGCTCCTACACTCTCAGTGAGATCAGACTGAAGCTGCCAACTCCCGTATTCTATCCTTCACCTCAAGAACTTCCTCCATGATGTACTTTCGAGAGACTGTGGTTCTGGGTGCAGTTGCATCCAGCTGTTTGGGCTCCCAAACAGGCTGTGCCCAGGCTGGCCACAGTGGATGGTGGCAGTGGCCAAGACCCTGGTGGCCAACCCCTGAGCTGCAGCCTGGCCCTTACATCATGCCCTGAGTCCTCACCCATTGGAAGGCTTGGCCAAACATGGCCACCGGTGGTGGCTTCCTGGGACCTTGGCTCCTTACTCATAAAGCATGTAAGCGGTTCTCAGACACTGCGCTGAGCCAGGCCTGGCCCCGTCGGAAGCTGTGGAGTCTGACAGGGGCGCGCCCTGAGGAGCGTGGAGGCTGGGCCAGCGGTGCTGTGGATGGGGGCGAGGGGGGATGAGAACTGTGTTGGAAAATCCCATTATCTAGCCAGCCCCCATTGATAGCCCATGCATGAAACCAATTTACAAAGTGCCCACAGGCCTCCGCGGACCAAATGCCATTCCGCCCCGCATCCACGTCCTGGGAACAGCTCTGCTCCGAGCTGTCACTCAGCGCCCTGGGCCGACCGTCCCCCTTGCTTGGCGGATGTCAGGAGAATTTATTACAGTGAGAGAGGAGAAATACTTGGAATTGAGTAGTATTATTTTCAGATCTCCGCTTGGTTGATGGCTTGCGTGAATCCAAGTGAAACTCTTGGGCAAAGGGTTTTTTGAAGGTCATTGTCTCTGTCCATCCTCTGTCACAGGGTGCAGGCAATGGCACGGGCTTGGATCATGTTTGGCATTCGAGAAAAGCACTGGGCCTCAGTTTCCTTCAGAGCTGATGTCAGGACTGAATGAGAGAATGCTAAATACAAAAGTGCCCAGCACACTGTAGGTACTCAAATAAATGTTTATTTTATTTTATTTTCCACTTCACCCACAGTAGTTTACTAGGAGCTGCTACCCAGTTTCCCTGTTGAACATACCTATGTCTTACCTTGAACAATCATCAGCAAGTTCTTTTACTTAGCGTCTTGCTGAAAAGGAGCGTATTAATTATTCTGGTCTCAAAAGAAATCTTCTTTTAGTGGCCAGCCTCCACAGAGTGCTAACTATGTGTCAGGCACTCTTCTCCATTTTATACACAGTAAGCGACCTAATCCACACTGTGACCCTACATGCTGGGTACAGCTGACTAGGTAAAATTAGTTAAGTAGTTAAATTAGTAGGAAATGGGTAGATGAGGGCTGGGGTGGGGGAATCCCAATAGAAAAACACTACAGATCTAACAAACTGGAGGCCAGATAGAGGAAAAGGCAAAAATCATTAGTTTTTAAAAATCCCAGCCACAGAGAATAAATATCCCACCTCCCTGCTTCCTAATTCTGCATAGTCTTAGGAGTAAGGGTGCACGAGACAGAGCTAACTGAGAACTACAATTTTTAGGTCTGCAAGACTTGGCTGGCCTTCTCTGATTGGTTGATTGTCTTATATCTCATTTACATAGTGTGACCAATCAGAAGACAACACAGGGTATAAAAGCCCCTAGACCACAGCCACTTCTTTGTCAGCCTTCTGTCAGGACTTCTGTCTCCCAGAGAGCTCTGTCTCTCCTTGCCTGAATAAATTCCATATCTGAATGCTTATCCTTCATCAACCGTGGATTTCATTCTTTGAGGCTGAGAGATAAGAACCCTAGAAGGAAAGGTGGCAGCCGCCAGCCATGAATCTGTAATATTACACTAGCAAGTATTGCCTGCTGAAGGCAGCAGGTAATACAAAGTACAGCCCGATGGCTGTAATTTGAATAAGGGCTGGCTATCATAAACAGAAGAAAACAAACCACAAAACCAATATGACAGTTACTATCCCCACTTTACAGATGAAGAAACCGAGAAACAGAAAATACCCAATGTCACACAGTGGAGATAGGAGAAGAAGATGTAGGAAACTGCTTAGCAGAGGGATGCTGAAGATACATAGCCTGTTGACCAAACCCACTCCTCAGCTTTCCCTCTTTCTGTGACTGCAGTAGGATGAGAAAGCTTTCTGCTTTACTTTACCTCAAGACATTTCTCCCAAAGAAAGTGCCCCCCGCCTCCAATCTCTTCCTCACCCTCCTCCAACCCCAGGTCAGAGTTGAACAGAAATGGGACCAGGCCATTTTGACATTAGCTCCTTCTCCAAATGCTCCAACGGGCTGGGGAAGGCCAAACAAGACGGGGGCTGGTCTAGGCCGGCAATTCTCACCTGTTGCACTAAGCCAGGTCATCCAGAACAAGAAGGTCATTGTAAGGTGCTTCTAACCTCCTTTTCAATCAGGTGCCCCCATGTCTTCCAGGGGCAGTGTAAGTAGCGTCTGGGCTTAATACCAAGGATTCTGGGGCAAACAAAACATAGCAGTGGAGTACATGAGCACTAGACTCAAGTCTCAGACTGACCGTGCCAGAAATCAAAGATCTCATCTGTAAGGTAGAGAGCAGGAAGGATGTGATGTGTAAAAGGTAGTGTCTGAAATAGCTTGGTAAACTCCAGTTCTCACAGTGGCAAGACTCAAGATTGAAAACGGCCTCTGCTTTGTTCCCTGGGTCAGTCAATCCATTCACTGGAAAGCTCACTTTGTGTTCAAAGCAGCCATCTAGTTCAAGGCCTTGAAATCAGTCTTTGCCCTTCAGATGTGAGCAGTGTTTGTCTCCTAGATTGGTCTACAAGTTTATCCAAGCAAGAGGAGGGTAAATGGCAGGAGGGATGTGGGGTCAGAGAGCAGAACTGTCCTTGGAGTCAGGATGCTAAGCTGCCTCCAGGTGTGTGTTCAGAGATGTAAGCTGGTCAGAAACCCTCCCTCAGCTGGTAGTGAGCCCGGCTGGTTAAATAACTAGGCCAGCTCTGCTGGGGCCTCCGAGTGGCTGCTTGACCCAGGCAGAGCAGAAGCGTTGCCTCGGACACCGGCACATCGCTCTTGTCCTAGGTGATGCTTTACACAGTACTGGGCCCTTCCCGCCCTAACCTCGCTGCCCACAGTGGAGCAAAAGTGCATGGAAGGAGCTCAGGCTGTCTGCAAGCTTCCAGGCCCCACAGACTCCGCCCTCTGTAACCCATGCTCACCTGGAAAACCTGCGCTCTCCACCAAGTCAGAGGTCAGGGACATCACCGAGCAGCGGCTGTCCTTAGAGGGGTCCTGCAGCCCTTCTGCAGTCAGATGGTGTCCCTCAGCCCTCTGCCGGGTGCTCTGCTCCAGACCTGGGTGCCAGCATCTCTGCTTTCCTCAGGTTCCTCGGTGTGACCCCTTCACCCCGGCAGCAGACCAGCAAGGGACCCAGTGTTCAAAGGATGTGCTGACCAGGCTAGAGATTGTGGGCCTGTCAGCAAACGAGCCAGAAAGGTCTGGACAACACCCAAGGTATGCCAAGGGTCATCCAAAGCAGGTGATATGTAATCGGCTTTGAAGGCTGTCTTCCTGCAGTGCTGACAAGAAGGTGCTGCCTGCGTGGATGGTGCGGACAGCAAGACCAAGCCTCGGTGAAGAGGCAGCAGGAGGCCTCCCTTCCTCCCAGTCTTGACGTTGAGATAGAAGAAACGCAGAGATGAGATCACAAAGTCTACCCAGACAGACTGGGCTGTGGATCCTGTTGGACTGAGCTTAGATTCAACAGACCAGAAAGGGTTGAAGTCTCCCCGACCTGCGCAGACTCACCGTGCACCTGTGCCAGCTTTTCTCACGGCCCATGTGGGGAGGGGCTGCTGGTAGAGACAGTTGGGCCCAATGTGGGTGGGGGATATGGCAATGGAGGCTCCCCTTGGACAACTAATATATGTTCATTTAAAACTCCCCCTTTTTTTGGTGTTGAAACTGGGGCTTGACCTCAGGACCTGGGCACTGTCTCTTACCATTTTTGTTTAAGGCTGGCACTCTACCACTTGAACCACACTTCCATTTCCAGCTTTTTGGTTGTTCATTGGAAGTAACAGTCCTACAGATGCTCCTGCCCTGGCTGGCTTCAAACCACAATCCTTAGGTCTCAGCCTCCTGAGTAGCTAGGATTACAGGCATAAAACCACTGGTTTGAGTTGGGTTGTGACTAATAAGTAGGGGTTTGATAGTTGAGCAAGAGACAAAAAGCCATTACTTTAGCACAAAGCAGGATTTCTGAAAGGGAAGCAGCTTTACTACCAAGAAAACGTATTCAGGGTGGAGGGGTGTCCACAATGCCAATCACCCCATAAGTGATGCTCAATACATGATGGATGAGAGTGTGAGAAGTACAGCTAGTGTACCGGCTAAAGAAAGTAGAGATGATTGGTTGGGTGGCTGGGTAAATAAATGCCAAGGACCTCTGTGCTGGGAAAGACAAGATTCCAGGCTCCAGGTGTCCTTTCCTAGTCCCTCCTCCCTCTCTCCCTGGAGAGGAGTTGTGAGGAAATACTACAGGGCTGTGCGGACAGCCTTTCCATCAGTACACTTATGCCCTGAACACTTCAAGGCCCCATGGAGCCAGATGATTGTGGGTTAAGTGGCCTTCACCCGGGGTGGGAGTGGGGAGTAAAAAGACATTTACCCTGGAAGTACCCACCTGCTCTCCTAACTTTAAATGCCAGGGACAGACCCACAAACTCCATTTCTTGGGGGATTACAGCTAGACCGCTGCTTTTGGAGGAGAACAGAGCTGGTGCTTGGGCTCCATTGGCTGCAGAGACAGCAGGAATCAGCTGTTATCAGCCAGGTCTTTCCTGCTGCTTGATCTTCATTTCCTGCCATTCTCTGGTGAGGTCTGGGAAGCTGCCCAGACTAGCCCTGAGTTCCAGCCCTGGAACAGAACATCCTGGGAGGAGCTCCCCCAAACCTGCCTTTCTCTCTAGGGTATGTCTGTTCTTGAAGCCAGAATTGAATTCTCCTCCCCGTGGACCTCCAGCTCCACGCAGCGCAGCCACCTTGGACCCTTAGACAGGGTGCACACGTCCGGTGCTCACTGAAGTCCTACTGAGTCGTAGAAACTCGAATCTGTTTATCTGTGTTCTATACCTAAATAGAGATGCTAAAGTTTAAAGACTATGCTGTCAGCTGCACCTGCTGGTGGCTCATTCCTGTAATCCTAGCTGCTCAAGAGGCTGAGATTTGAGGATCATGGTTGAAAAGCAGCCTGGGCAGGAAAGTCCATGAGACTCTTTTCTCCATTTAACCACCAAGAAGCCAGCCAGCAATGGAGCTGTGCCTCAAGTGGTAGAATGTCAATGTTGAGCAAAAAAGCTGAGGGACAGTGCTCAGGCCCTAAGTTCAAGCCCCAGGACCCGCACAAGAACAAAAACAAAAACTGTGCTACCAGGAAACGGTCTCCCCGATGCTTTATCTCAACAGTCCCAGCTGGGAAGTTGGCTGTGATGCAAAGAAGGATTCAGGTACTGAAGCCTGAGTCACACAGCATTGCTAGGCTGTTTCACTCATCAATAACATAGGATTCATAATTGGTGTCTCAGAGGGCCATTGTGCAGATTAACAGGATGTTCTGAACGCAGGGCCTGCTTGCCGAACGGGCCATGTAGAAAAGAAATGCTGGGTCCCGTGTCTTGAAAGAAATCTATTGCACTCAAAGCTTATGCCCTGAGCCTGGGAAACTTGTAGTCTACCTTACCTATGTTTCTCGCTCCCAGCTGGGCTCATTTATGGATTCTTCTCTATAAATGTATACAACCACACAGAGCCTCTAGGCCAAATCTGGCCCACTTGACCCTGAGCTGTCCACTTGACATTTTTAATTAAATGTTTTGTTTTACTTAATGATCTCCTGTGCATAGTCTGGTAAGGCCTTGTTCCTGGCGGTGTGAGAGACACTTGGTTGAGATGTGAGAAGCAGAGTTCTTGGTCTGTATATCTCATTCAGGTCAAAAGTGAATCAGCCACCAGGCACCTGTGGCTCATGCCTCTAATCCTAGCTCCTCAGGTAGTTGAGAGCTAAGGATTGAGGCTCAAAAACAATCCAGGCAGGAAAGTCTATGAGACGCTCAGCTGCTATTAACCAGTAAAAAGCTGGAAGTAGAGCTATAGCTTCTGTGACAGGGTGTTAGAGTTAAGCAAAACAACGCTTAGGGATAGCACCCAGGCCCTGAGTTCAGCCTTGTACTGGTATGCGCTGCGTGCGCGCGCGCGCGCACACACACACACACACACACACACACACACACACACAGTGTAGACATATGAATGTGGGTGTTGCACACCGCACGGCAGCTATGTTACAGCATGCCCAGGGAAAGGTGCCCAAGCTTGTGTGTTTTCCTCTTCCTGGGTGACAGGCACTTGCCAAGAACCTCTTACAAATGCTTTCACACCCTTGAAGAGGCACGATGTGTCGGATTCCTTGTGATTCATGACATTATCTTTTCTTTCCTGAAACAAAATCTGAACACAGAGAACCCAAAGCTGCAAGGGGAAGCAGTACTGATTTGTTCTAGGCCATCTAGACGTCTGGCGTCGAGTGGGACAGAAGGATGGGGCAGATGACAGCTGGATTCTGAGCCACTTCCAGCAGTGAATGGCCCTTGGCTCCGGCTCCGTAGCAGCCCACACTTGAGAGACTCACAGGAGAAAGGAAATCACTGCTCTAGGGGTGGATCACAGATTTGGGTAAACATGGTGCTGTACATTTGGGGGGTGTGGTCATGGGGTGGGGGCTTCCTGACATGTCAACAGCTTATTGCTGTGGCTCTGAGACTCACCCTGGAGCAGTCACCAAGTTTCCAGTAAATATCTTCCCACAGCGGGAGGCAGAAAGGCTGTGTGTACCAGCTTCGCACATTTCGCCATTCTCTCCAAGAACTTCAGGCATAGTAAAAATATTCTCAGCCACTTGATCAAAACTGATCGATGACAAGCATTAGGCCTATCAGTTGGAATAAAAAATAATTAAATAGAGGTCAGAAGTTGAGCTTTTTCTCCTCTGCACCATTTGTGTCCTTCCTTACTTTTAAATATACTTTACCATTGTTATTCATTAAAACTTCATGGAGCCTGCACTGTGTAGCTTTGATTCCACAGACCACAACTTAAAAAACAACAGCAACAAAACTGAGGGTGTCTCTGGGCTCTTGTGCGTCTAGCAAGCAGATGGCTATGTTCCCTAAACGGAGCAGTGCTGAGCTTTAGGAGGAGACAGCAGCAAGGCCCGTGGAGACGGCTCTTCCCTGAGACTGGCAGGCCGTGATCAACGGGCCACGGAGGGCTGGTGGTTAAACAGAGTCTGCAATAAAGAGGCAGGGATAAATCAGTGCCAGGGACTCAGAGAGGTCGTTTTCCTCGTTTGCCCTCCCGCAGCTCCGGCACTGGACCTGGCCTGCAGCTGTCCTGGCTCTCCTCTGTGTGGTCTCCCGTCCAGGTGGTGATTCTACATCCATGTTTTACTTGAGTCCGCTGCTCCTCCATTTCCGCTGACCCCGTTGTTCCTGGGGCTTCTGCCTCCCGTCCCATCTCCTCCGGCCCAGCCTCTCGCCTCTTCTGGTTCTCTCACATCCTCCCCTTCCCCTTCGAGTCACTTCCTGGATATTTGCTGTCTGGAGATTGAACCTCTCCCGTCATTGCCTCAAAGATGGACAGATAGTCCGGACAGCTGGGGAGAGTTCATGGGCAAAGTATGCCCCCAAAGAAGCCCCGCCTGGGATGCTCTTGCCCCAGTCAAGACGTTATGTCAAGGAGAGCAGCTCCCCCACACCGTGTCCCCCGTGTGGTCCCCTTCGCACTCCAGTGACAGGCCAGGGGGCCCCAGAAGTCTGGCTGTAGCCCAAAGGGTCTACATCAGTGGTAGAGCTGCTTTGATATTTCCTTTTTATCTTTACGATATACACGTCTCTTTTTTTATTCAGTACAAGTGTTTGAACTCTGGGCCTCACGCTTGTGGTGCTTGTTCACTTATGGCTGGCACTCTATCGCTTGAACCGTGCCTTCAGCCCAGGCTTTTGTTGGTTATTTTGGAGATGGAATCTAGCAGACTTTTTTGCCTGGACTTGTCTCAGATTGAGACCCTCCAGATCTCATTCTCCTCAGTAGCTAGTATTATAGACACAAGTACCAGTGCTCAACTTATTTATTCATTTAATATCCTCCTTTTCTCTAAAATCTGTTTTAAAAAAAAAAAAGTACACTGCCTAGGCTCAGCGTTGGTTCTTTGAGAACCAGACATTCACGATCACAATGAATTTCCACCAGTACACCATCATGATACAGGGGAGAAACATGGAGGCTCACAAAGCTAAAACGACTTTCCTGAAATCACCTAGGGCTCAGATGAAAAATGGAGACCCTAATCTCTACGCCTTCCTCTTCCTTCAGCGGAAGTACTTTCCATTCTCTGCCGGCCTGCCTCTGGGCGGTCCAGTTTGTGGAGGATGGAGCATGTGCTCTGTGTCCCCACCGCCTCGGTGGTGCGTGCATCTGCAGGTCAGCGGAGCCCAGCAGAGGGCTCTGTGCCTCCTGTGGGGACGACCAGGTTGGAGACAGCTGTTGCCTGCAAGAAGGCCCGTCAGCAGTGTCAACACAATGGACACTTTAGGTGTCCTTAGCACAGTCTTCATCCAAAGGATGTAGCCTGGACCAGGGGCGCCGCCCCTACCCAGCCTCCTGCTCCTTCCTGTTAGGGGTGGAAGTTCGTGGAGGGACTGGAGTTTCTTCTCCTGTGAAGTCATAGGCGTGAGCCCTTGCAGGAGCAGTTCCAAGGTTAACGAGGCCAAGGCCAGGAAGCAAGAAGCCACACAGGGGCCACCCTGCCCGGCCTCCAGACAGCCACTCTCAGTCACACTGAGAAGATGTTCCAGAAGGTTCTTGGATGAAACCAGCTCTTGGCCAACCTTCATGGATTACCTGCTCTCACACTCTCTGTGTGATGATGTCTCTCCCATCCTTCCTCCTGCCCCTACCCCCTGGCCACCCCAAAGTGACTTGTCCCTCTTATTGGCGATGGCTGTTTCTATGGCTCAACCCCACTTAGCCTGCGAGACTCAGCTCCGTGGCTGCTACCTCATCACCCAGTCAGGCCACAGTTAGATCCTGCCCTTCAGTAGCCTCCCCTGCCCCCCCCCCCAGCACAGCTGCCAGCCCTCCCCTCTGCTCTGTCCCTGGACCTCGAGCTCCTCAGGCCTCTTTTTCTCAAGTACCACATGGGAGATGAAGAGTAAATCATATTTTGAATAAATGGCCAAGACGTGCTCCCACATGGGATTTGGCTAAACAAGAATAATGAGAGCCTGCCAGCAGTAACAATATCGCCTGCCATGTACTGATGGCAGGCTGTGTGCCCGGCACGGCCATAGCGATGGGCAGTTGACGTGTATTAGTTCAATTAACCCTCAGCATAATCCTGGGTGACCAGCCATTTCTGTCATGCACATCAGGACGCTGAGCCTCAGTTTGCCCCTGGTATCAGGGCACAAGGGAGTATGGCTGGTTGGAGATGGGAATAGAGACCTGGAGAAGTCTGTGTTGTTGTTGTTCCTCCTCCTCCTCCTCTTCCTCCTCCTCCTCCTCCTCCTCCTCCTCCTCTTCTTCTTCTTCCCCTCCTCCTCCTCCTCCTCCTCCTTCTTCTTTTTCTTCCCTTCCTCCTCCTCCTCCTCCTCTTCCTCCTCCTTCTTCTTCTTCTTCCCCTCCTCCTCCTCCTCCTCCTCCTCCTCCTCCTCTTCTTCTTCTTCACCTCCTCCTCCTCCTCCTTCTTCTTTTTCTTCCCTTCCTCCTCCTCCTCCTCTTCCTCCTTCTTCTTCTTCTTCTTCTTCTTCTTCTTCTTCTTCTTCCCCTCCTCCTCCTCCTCCTCCTCCTTCTTCTTCTTCTCCTTCTTCTCCTTCTTCTTTTCTTGTGCCAGTACTGGGTCCTGAACTGAGAGCCTGGGTGCTGTCCCTTAAACTTTTTCATTCAAGTTTGGTGCTCTACCACTTGAGCCACAGCTCCTGGCTATTTGGGGGGTAGTTAATTGGAGGTAAGAGGCTCACAGGCTTTCTTGCCCTGGCTGGCTTCAAACTGTAATGCTTAGATCTCGGTCTCCTGAGTAGCTAGGATGACAAGCGTGAGCCACCATTACCCAAGAAGCCTGTGTGCCCATGCTCACCCCCCCAGCTATGGGAGGGAGAAAGATGCTCAAGAGTATAAATGATCTGTGAATGCTTGTCTGTGTGGAAGGAGCTGATGTGGCTGGGAGCTTTCCCGATCCCAGCAACCCTGGTCCTGACGCTGATGGATGAGGATTTCAAAGTCGGTCCTCACTTTCAGGTGGAGCCAGCTGCCCTCTGTCTGCGGCTGGCAGTCATCCATGGCCCCGCCCCCAAGGCTGGACCCTGCCTGGGGCAGGCCTTGGAGAAGCAAATGAAGAAAGGGACACTGTGCCCTCACTGCTGCGTCCCCAAAGTCAAGTTGGAATGTTGCCCCCATCGCTGACCCAGTTGTTTCTTCTCGACCACATCTCCTTGGGGAGGGGGCTGGGGAGAGTGTCCTTGCCAAAAGACTGAGCCAGCTTCTAACGATGCATGTCTGCTAATGGACGGAGGGTGTGGCCTAGAGAAGCTGAAATGGCCAACCACCAAACACCTTTCCACAGCCCCTGCTGGTTTCCAGCAGCCAGGTAGCTGTGGGCCACCTTGGTGTGACCAAACTCCAAGGAGGGCATGCTTTGCAGAAGGTGAGAGGTCAGAACCTCTGCCCAGCCTACCTCCGGGGACAGCCTTGCACCTCCAGGAGGAGAGGAGAGGGGCCTAGAAGAAGCTGGCCATGGGTTGCCAGGTAAGCTTTCACTGGGGAGTCATCAAGGCATGTTAGGAGTGCATTAGTCCCTGAACAGAGGCAGCTTTAAGCAAATCACGTATTGAAAAAGTTTCTCACAAAGGGCAAATTACCACCATGCCCCCTCTTCCCCCCCCAACCCTGCCCCGCCCCAATGCTGGATACTCAGGCTGCGTAGATCGACTTTTCTGAAGACCAATTTTCTGGTTTCTACATATTAGTGGGAGCATGCTGTGTTTCTTAAGCTACATTGTTTTAAATAACGAGAAGAAGAAGAAAAAGAGACTTAACACTAAAGAATGATCGAAAGGTTAGAAGATCTCGATTTTGTGGTAGGAGAGAGATGGAAGGTTTGAAAGTCTGTAAGAGTAACAAGAAGGGAAGGTTACGTCCTGATTCCACCCCCATCGAGTCCAGCTATGTAATAGACTCGCTTTAAATCCATTTAAGTCTTTCGGATCCTGCCAGACAACAGACTAAATAAGAAGCTACAAGCAAAGTAAAACGTAAGCTTAGAACAAATAGAGCAGATCACAGTGGTGTCAACAAAAATTAAAGGCTGGAGGGAAGGGGACAGGTCACAGGTCTTCATTCCCCAGGTTGCCTCTGAGGACAAAGTAGAGATGAAATCTATGCCCATTTTCACAATTCCTCCTCCCACCTTTCCTGAGCAAGAGCTCTGTGGGTACGGCTGGGAAATATGCATGTATCCTAGACAGAATGGCAGAGCTGAATAAGAGACAGTCACTTACTTTAGGAGCTCCCAGTCTAATGGGATACTTGATTATATCCCGTTCTTTATAATGCCCAGTGCTTCACTCCTAAAGTCAGAACCCAGAGCAGAATCTCTTACACATTTAATGGCCTCTTAGTACTGGGGGAGCCAAAAAGTTCTAAGCCATTTGGCTCCTAGACTGGGCTGGCTGCACTGCAAATATTCAACAAAAAACTAAATTTATGCCAGGGGTGACAGTTCCTGTCTATAATTCTAGCTATTCAGGAGGCTGAGATGTCAGCCCAGACAAAAACGTCCTCGAGGTCCCAATCTGAACAGAAAAAAACTGGGCGTGATGGCATGCATCTGTCATCTGCAGCTACAGTATGCAGCTTAAATAGGAAATCATGGTTCCTGGCCAGCCAGGGCAAAAAGTAAGACCCTTTCTGAAAAATAGCTAAAGCAAAAAAAAGGACTGGAGATGTGGCTCAAGTGGTAGAGCACCTGCCTAGTAAGTCTATAGGCCCTGAGTTTAAATCATCAGAACAAAACAACAACAACCACCACCCATTAAATTTGGACTAGGTTAGCACTCACAGGGGTATGTATGTATTGGACTCACACAGGGTCTACATGAGGCCTCACTTTGCTCTGGGCTGGCTTTGTGTACTTGCTTGGATGTTTCCTTTCCAAACATCAGTCAGATGCCTGCTCTGTGCTAGGAATGGAGGAAGAATGGAATGACAAATGCAATTGCCCTTCCATCAAAGAACTTGCTATGTAACAACACCGATGGAGCAGTAAACCTGTAAGAAAAGCGATGTGTTGTAGGTGTCCGGCTAGAAGAAAGCCTGGTGCAGTGGACACAGGTGAACAGGTGGTGGTTGGCCTATCCCTAGGGAGGCCAGGGAAGGCTGGCCGTGGAAACAGTGCCAGAGTGAAGCAGATGAACCATCCACCCTGCAAGAACAGCTCAGGGAAATCCCGGAGGCTTGCCTGGAAAGCACGTGGGCATGAAAGGCTGGGCCAAGGGATCGGCCCAGTACAATAGGCAGTGTGGTCTCTTTTACTGGCAAATGTTGAGAACGTTGGACTTTACACTTTCGGGAGCTACCAAAAGGTTTTATTTGGGAGAGCCGCCAGTAAAATTTACATTTTGGCGATAAACTCTTGATGGTGAACCGGGTGGTTGTTAGGCAGGATTGGAAGTGGAAACAGTCCTAGCAGTTTGTCAGATTGTGGCCTAGGGATACAGAGGTGAGGCCAGAGGCCAGAGCTTTCAGGAGGAAAAATGGACCAAAATGGCAGATGGAAAGGGAGCGGAGGGGCCTGGGGAGGGAGGCTTAAGTTGAACTTCTGGAGCTGTATCTGGTGGATAGATGAGAAGCTTCCTTCCAGCTGGCTGTGATCCCAGCCGCACTCTTGGCTAGGAACTAAGCCCAGGCCTAGGTGAGTGAGGCCAGGATGTTGTTCTGTGCTTGGCACCAGCCAGACTGAGACCCCAGCCTGCATTTACCCCAAACCAAGCATCACACAAGTCTCTGCTCAGTTCCATCCCCAGGCCCAGAGGCTGCAGCACCAGTCCATGAAAATCCTATTTTCTCCTATGACAGTAACCTTTGCACACAGAGCGTTCTTAATTGAGTAGATATTTAGATCTGTGTGTCTCTTGTAAGGCACCAGACACCCTGTGGGGACATCTTCATGGCCAGGGGCATAGGGAAGAAGGTAAATACTCTTTACCTTTGCTGCAGCCTGGGATTCTCCTCATTTGTCAGACACAATTTGATTCGCTGTTACCCTCTGATCTCCACAGCCACGCAGGCCCGTTTGCTACCCTCACATCCCGTTGGATGCTCATGCCTGGCTTTCTCTCCAGCTCACTCCCTCTGGTGGCACCCTGATCGGCTAGTAATTTATGTATGACAATAGGAGACTAATTCGGTTATTATGTCAAAGGGAAATTGAATCTGGGGTTTTAGTGCTGCATCTGGGAGAAATCTTCCGATGAATCTAGAGTGGAGGGGAACAAAAAAGCCTCAGAGTTCGATTCATCCGCTTGTCACCCTGTCGGCAAGATTAAGTCATTAAAGAAGGCTAAGCCAGGGCCAGAAATGGTACCACAGAGGAAGGAGATAAAGGGAATGATTGGGTGGGGGGAGGACAGGGAGGAGGTGTGAGGCTGGGCCATGGCTGTGGGTCTGGCAGCAAGGAAAGCTCTCGGACACTCAGAACCACCCCGGGGACTCCCCTGTTTACCCACAATGCAGTGTGAGCAGTGTGGGAGACAGGGGACAGATGGACAGGGAGGAAGTTCAGTGGGTGGACTTTTATGCAAACAGTAGCATGTCTCTACTCTTGGGTGTCTTAAATATTGTGTGAGTTAAAATCTGGCTTCCCTGTCTGATGTGGGACTGGCATACTTTGCTGGGTTCCAAGTGAGGCTGCTGAAGCACTTCTGCTGGTGCTAGACCTGGGCAAGGTGCCCCTTACCCCCATCCCAGGGCTCCACAGGGCAGGGATGAAGAGGTCCAGACCATGGCCCAGTGTGAACCCCCCAAGCATAGGCAACAGCAGCCGTGTTCACCCGTTCATCTGGAAAAGAGGAAGGGAAGGATGACAATGGTAAGGAATGAGGACCCTTTGACTGACACCTGCAGGATGGAGCAAGAGGATCTGGTACTTAGGAACTTGGAAGGTATTTTCTACAGCTGTTCCATCCTCCCAGAGGCTACACTCTGCTACTAGGTATGGCCAGTCAGTCGGTAGTCAGATTTTCTTTCTCTTTGCCCTGGTGATCCTCCACGTCTAGGGACACGGGTGTCAGGTCTGCTATAGCTCGGTGTATTCTCTTCTCCTCATCGCTGGCCTGCTGGGTTCTTTACGTCTGTTGGTCCTTCCTGCATCACAGGAGGATCATGGGAGCCTCCCTTGTACCAAGAATTCAAGCTGCCATGTTGGTTTTCCTCCAGCCATTTTGGGGCCTGGATTAGAGGGTTTCTCTGCACCTCAGCTTTTGCTCCTGATCCACTGCGACTACCCACTCGAATGGGGAAACTGAATCGCCCAGTTACCATGACAACCGATTCCCCTCGAGCCTTGGGGGCATCCTCCTTGCCTTGGAGAATTCTCCAGCCAAGTTTCCTCCAGGCCCAGGGAAGGATGCCAGGGGTCACCTTGACCATGCCCTTGCCTCCAGGCAGGATTCCAGGAAAGGACTGGACCAGCAAGAATTGGGGTCACTTCTACCAACTCTCATCTTTCTACTTCTCTGGCTTAGCTGGAGAAAAACAACTCCCCCCCACACCCCACCTCAAGAAAAAAGAAGATGTTCAAATTAAAACGAAAGAGTTCAAAATAACCCTCAGTTCTTAAATCCCATCAATTTGACGGTTTCTTCCACCACCCACACATCAGCTTCGACCAGACACCCACCCAACAGCACTTATGCAGGAGATATTGGCAGCTGCTACTAACCCAAGACGTGCCTCGGCTCTCAGAGTGGCTTTGTTACCAGTCTCTCCCCAGTATTGTGTGTGTGTGTGTGTGTGTCCCCAGAGCCATTTCCATTTCCACTGCTAACAAGGATCTCAGAGAGGTCTCAGAGGGGTCCTGGGCTGCTGCAGTTCGCGACCCTCATCTCAAGCCTGCACAGTGCCCATATCTGTTCTCAGATCCACTATGGCATCTCAATAGATATTTAGAGTCCTGGGTAAGTTCTTCACCATCACTAGAGGACTTGGAGAGACCAGGAACAGATGGGCGTAGCTGAAGATCGCAAGTTTCTAGAATTCTCGGCACACAGCCCCTTAATAACGGTAAGGCAGGAAATCCATCATCATTACCGGAGGGATCTTCTGCAGATATAAAAGCAGGCAGTCAGCGTAGGCCTGACCACGCCACCAGAGCGGGTGACCTCCTTGCGCACAGTGTCTGGAGCCGTGGGCGTGAGATCTGATAAGCTGGGTGCTGAAGGAGGACAGGGCCCCGGAACAGCACTGGTACCACCACAGTGGCACACGTTCCCAGGCTCTGGGTTGAGTTTTGCCTTGGTGTCATCACCAGGACTATCTAGTTCAACCTCCTGCGTCAGAGCACAACTGCAGAGGAAACAGTCTGAAGAGCAACAAGCCCTCCTCCTAGAAATGTCTAGGGAAAAACATAACCCAGCCCCCTACAGCTCTGCATCGCAAGGTTGGCAGCCCCTCTCCCCAAAGCCCCTCCTGCTGAAGGTTTAGCCAGCAGAACCAGATGGTTTGGGGGTAGTCTGAGCAAACAGATCGGAGGTGGCCCAGCAAGGGCCCTCAAGCTGGCCTCCCCCGGCCACCTCGAGCCGCTCCCTGGCTCTGCTCCCAGGTTGCCCCTCACAGGAATGAGAACCAACACCCGGCCACCTGTTGGTTTAGGAACACCCCCCCCCCCCACTGCCCTAGCCCACACATGACCTTACTTGCTTCAAGGTGAGGGGAGCCAGCATGGGTTTGTACGTTCCTCACACTCTTTCTGTGGAAAGTAGCTTGGGGCATCCATGGGATGGAGCACACCCCACCAAGAGGAGAACGTGGAGAAAGGACGCCAGGAGAGACACCTGGGAGACATCCAGGCACAGAGACTCAAAGCTCACATATATAGTGGGCCTCAGAGGACAGAAGCCAAGGGGACAGACGTTCAGGACTGGAGAGCCCAGCACCATCCCTGCTGGCTTCCAGAGTCCAGGCAGAGGCTGCGGGGCAAGGCTGGGCCTGCAGGGGAAATGGAGCCTTCATCTGAGGACAGTAGAAGGGAGGAATCTATTGTCAGTAGATGGAGAGGCAAGGGGCGGAGCAGCCCACTGCACAGCAGGACTGATGCCAAGAAGAAGAGAAGCCCAAATGAATTGAGACTGGATTGTTAAAAACTACCTGGGTTATTTATTGGTGAATTGCCTTCTCTAGCTTTGCTTTGCTTTGCTCGGGAATGTATTTTTAGTATTATTTATTTAGACAAGATCTCTCCCTATGTTGCCCAAGCTGGTCTCAAACTCCTGGGCTCAAATGATATTCTCACCTCAGCCTCCTGGTTTCTAGGACTACAGGAGTATGTCATGGCCCTCAGATGGAATATATTTAATTTTTAGCTACGTGATATGTGCATACATGCTCATAAATATCTAACTCATGCAAACGAAGCAAAAATCCCCATTTCTTAGAAAAATCTGCACTCTTTCCCCTCCCCAATGTCACCCTCCTCCTTCAGGGAAATCAGGAAAATCAGTTGAGCATTTAAATAGTTAGGCAGACAGCTTGATGAGAGATCGGCAGCTAAGTGGAATGTATTTCTGCGATTCACATTCATTTCAAGCCTTTTTTGTGTCATTATGGAGCGATCCACTTCATTCATTTTGTTGTGTGGCATTCCACTGATAAGGAGTTACACCATTGAACTGTAATGCTACTGGTGGATGCTAGGTGTTTATTCCCTTCCTACCTTTCCTTCTTTCCTCCCTTTCTTCTTTCCTTCCTTTCTCCCCTCTCTCCCTCCCTCCTTTCCTCCTTCCCTCTTTCCCTCCTTCCTTCCTTCCCTCCTTCCTTCCTTCTCTCCTTCCGTCCCTCCGTCCCTCCGTCCCTCCCTCCCTCCCTTCCTCCCTCCCTCCCTCCCTTCTTTCCTTCCTTCCTTCCTTGTATCTTTCTTCCTTTCTGCCAGTACCAGTACTTAAACTCAGGTCCTCATGCTCTTACTGAGCTTTCTTGCTCACAACTGTTGCCCTACCACTTGAGCCACACCTTCAGTACCAGCTTTTTGCCAATTACATGGAGATGAGGGTTAAGGATTTGTCTTCTTGGTCTGGCTTCAAATCATAGATTTTAGATCTCAACTTCCTGAGTAGCTAGAATTACAGATGTGAGCTACCAGCCCTCAGCTCTTTATTTTGTTATAATAACCATCCTTTTCCTGGTCTTTGGCATATTTATTTTGGCAGTACTGGGGTTTGAACTCAGAGTCTTGAACTTGCTAGGCAGGAGCCTTATCACTTGAACCACTCCACCATCCTGGTTTAGCTTTGGCTAATACTGATATCACTTTATGCTTGGGCCTGCCTGGATTGTCATCCTCCTGTTGGTGTTGCCTCAGTTCCAGGGGTGGCAGGCTCCTGGAACTGTGCCCAGTCTTTGTGCTTCCCCTGTAGCTTGGTTTAACAGGCACACATACCACATCCAGAGATGGAGTCTCTCAAACTTTTATGTCCAGGCTGTCCTCAACCCCCAATCTCCCCATCTTTACCTCCTAGGTAGCTAGGATTACAGGCTGGAGCCACTGCACTGGGCTGGAAGGTTTATGAGGGACTGTTGGGAGCAGGAGTATCTCAGGGGCTTTGCAGAAACTGGGCTGTGATGAAGCTGGGCTACTGAGCCGTCTCTAGGTGACTCCCCGGCCTGAACCTGGGACCTCAAGCCCTGCCTCACATCTGCGCTTCTACAGGAAAAGGCACTAGTGATGTGCTGGTCAGAGTTCAGCAGATAAAAGCAGAACTTGATGGTGGAATGAATGCCTGATAATAACCCTCTCACTGCACTGATTTCCAGCAGACTCCTTCCCTGACGAAAATGATCATAAGCAATCTTCCTACAGTAGTCCCAGCTGAGGGACAGGTGCTATTCTGAGCTGTTTTCAATCACTGGTAAACTCGGGGATGAGTGGGAGGAAGGCACGAGTGCCTCTCTGGATGCTGTGTTGACGTCATGGGTGAGTTTTGGGAGACGTGGTTTCCTGCGTGGTTTGGGGAATTGTTTCTCTGAGCCTGATCACGTGTCCGCAACACAGTTGGATGAACAGGTGACTCCTTTGTTCTCAAACATTTTGTGCGGCCCTGGAGCACTGTGGAGTGTGTGCTCAGTCAGAAGTCACAGAGAAGAGTCTAGTCAGCCTGCTTGCTTCAGAGTGCAGCCTTGAAGGACAGCTCAGCTCCTCTGAGATTCTGTTAAAGCTCCGTCAAATGGAGCTGAGGATGCGCACTTCTCTGGGGCATCTGAGAATATACCTAAGGGGCTGAGCGCGGTTCCAGGCACACAGCCAGCACACTGGGACCTGACGTTATTTTCGGTGATGACAGTGATGGAATGGGGCTGCAGGTGGATGGGAGATTTCCATCTCTGGAGTGTTAAGCACAGGTGTTTGTCAACACATCAGGAATGCCAGAGAGTATTTTGATGCTCTGGATTGTAGCTGATTTCCGGTCCAGTCAAGGACAGTAATCTATTACTGGGACCGAAATTCCCTACTGGCCTGAGGGCCCAGAAGTTTTGCCATCTGAATTGCTATGGTGTGTGCCTGCAGACATCCACGCGTATCTGCGTGTGTGTGTGTGTGCGTGTGTGCACATGCTTGCACAGGTGTATGTGCGCACACTAGCAGTGTGTCCATATGTGTTTGCACAGACAGTGCTTGACCCAAATCCAGGCTCTCTTCTGCCCCTCTGCAAGCCGTTTCCTCTATCCGTTCCTTTTATGTGTCTTCAGGAGTCGGTCATCAGTACGGTCCTTACCCCTGTTGATTCTTCGCATCTGTGAGGGTCAGACTTGCAGACTGGGATTTGAAATTTGTGGTTGGTTAGTGGCCTTTCTGCCAGGGCTGCCTCTTCTAGAACCATTGTTTTAGCCTGTGGAATTTGGCTTCAACCCCACCGGATCCCCTTTCCAGGCTTTTTACACTTTTTAAAAGGCTTTCTGTCACCCCTCTGGAGACCCCTGTGCCACACTGTTCAAGCAGCCCTTGTCTCCTGGAGGAAAAGCCTTGCACAAACAGTTCAGTACTGAGCGATGAGTCTCTAAGAGGAGCTAGATGTGTGCCAGGGACCGGGAAGCAACGCCAGCAAACAGGGATTATAGCTTTGCCAGCAAATCAGAGACAAACAACCCCAAAGGATAGAAAACTGTGACGGTCCCTAGGCCGAGGTCAGGGTGGGGAGTGGGAGGGTCCAGGGTGGGGATGTTGGGCCTATGGTAACGCGAGGGTGGCAAAAATATCTCAGGAAAGGCGGCATTCCTGGGATGGTGCCCATCATCCCATGTGGGCAACTGTCTAATAAAATCCCGGAACATTTCAGCTTCTCTCGGCTGGCGCCTTGCCGCGGGGGCTAGTGGGAGAGCGGCGCTCCCCTCCATCTGCAGACCAGAAACTCGGAGCCCCCGGAGCTAGTGTGACTTGTCACTAGTGAGGACAGGCCGAGCCCGGGCTTCCAACCTGCTCCTCCACTCCCGATCCTGTGCCCTTCCTTCTCGGCACAGCTGCTCTGTCTGGGAAGCTGCCAGGCCTGGGCTCTGACCCAGCTGCTCCCTCTCTGCTCCTGAGAAGTCTCCCCCAACCTGCCAGGGGCTCGGCCTAAGCACCTGAGCCAAGGCAGCCTGAAGCCTCCTGGATGGTATTGCACTTGGCTACATCGTGTGCTTTTTGCTGCCTTGTACAACCTCGGGAGACCTCTTTCACTTCCCACATTCCCTCACTTCCTAGCCTGCCTCCTATATGGCTGGGTTTCCGTAGGAATGCCAGCTGGAGCAGGCTGGACAGGCAGTAGGTGAGGGGTCCCCAGGACAAGCCTGATGGTTGGGGGGTGGGGCGGGGAGTAGTTCTCCTGCTTCTACTAGGGGACCGTTGATAAACTCCTGAGTTATTCTCTACTTATTGTTCTTATTAGTATTGATCTATCCTCTGAACAGCAGAGGTCTCAAGGCTCAATTTAAACCATCCATCACATCGATGATTTCCTTTATTTGGGAGGTTGTCTTTTGGGAGAGAGAGAGTCTTTAGTTACTTCTTGTGACCCAAGAGAAGTGGAGGCAAACTGAGGCCCCAGAGCTGGACAGACTCCTCTGCTTCCTAGCTCAGCTGCTGGTTCAGCTGACATCCTCAGAGGAGGTGGACATGCCCAGCACCCCCAAAAGGCACAGTACCCTTTACTAGCCTTCCACCCCTCCAGGCCCAGGCTACCCTCAGCCCCGCATGCTGCCTTTGTGCTCCCGCCATGTTAGACCCCCCCACACCCTGCTTCTCACCCAGGTACAGCGATCTGCACAGAAGCTGGGAGGATCTTTTGAAAACGGAGGGGTGGGGATGGGGGCGGAAGTAACATCCCAGATGCTTGCCTTTTCCATTCTGAGCGTATTGGCAGGAGACGAGGAATTAAGGTGGTACGTGGGTACCAAGTCTCCTTTTATGCCCAGAACAACGTGTGTCTTCCGGTGGGGGCGCCATAACCTCTTGTGGGAATCAGTGGGAAGTGGGTTCTCTTTTCTCTGGGCCCACAGGCCGGCAGCAGTGGTACCATCCGGGCCCTTCTGTTGTTGGGTGGAAGCGGATGGTACATGTGGGCAGTGTTCATGCTGGTTATTCAGCTCCAAATGTGTTTCTCATAGCAGGATCCAGGATGGCCTCCACGGGAGATGACAACCACTGAGTACCCGCCCCCTCCCCAGCAATGTACTACTTCCCTCTTCCCAGCCATGTTTGTGGAGCCTTGGTGGGTGGGTGTGCCTCTTCTCAGCACAGACATTCTCCCCTCGGCTCCACCTACCTCCAACCTCACCGTAAGATATCCAGCCTTACCTGTTGGCAGAGGCTAGCCTGCATCGAGCCCCTATTTCCAGTCTTCCAGTCGTAGGAAAACTTGCCACCTTTTGGAAGATGGGTTGGTTCACCCTCGGTTTCGTCTTTGGGGAGGGCGGGCATCGGTGTGGCTGATGGATGGGAAGTTTAGGAAAGCAAGTGTCGGAAATCGATAGGAGAATATACAAGGGCTGTATCCTGCGGGCACCTCTGTGTGCCGCCGCCGCAGTAAATCAAAAGTCACGAATGACAGGTTTCAGCAGCTCGGGACCCTCTGATGCCCCCACCCCCACCCCGGCTGCCCGAGTGTGGGGGTTCACGTGGTGATCAGGTTTGTGCGGTTGGAGCACTTATTTTCTACTTCAGTAGACCTAAAAATAAACCTTGATACTGATAGATGTGTGCCTTCCTCCACCCCCCGACTCTTTTCCTCTCTAATTTCCATCCTGTGGGCACTTGGCGTCCAAGCATCCCTTGTAAGGAACGATGTATGGCCGGATAAGCTGCCTCAGTAGCTCGGCCGGGGAAAGGCCCCTCCCCTGGGCTGTGTTCCTGCAGTATTAGCAAGCTCAGATCTGCTACAGTGAGAACACCTCAGCGCCTCCGAGACTATTATCTCTGAGCCTCCTCTGAGCGGCCACGGTGCTATTTCTGGGCGCTTCCAGCACACGGAGCCTGGGCCTCAGCAGCCTCCCTCCCGCTAGCTGGACCCTCTTTGTCCTGTCCCCCTGCAGCCCTCTCTCCTTCATCGCTGGGCCTGGGAGGAGGAGCAGCTCTCCTCCTGTCTCCTCCCCACTTCCATTCGTCCCCGGAAAATGCCCCAACCTGAATCTCAGACCAGAAGCTTCATAATAGTAACTACTAGCACCCCTCCAGCCGCAGCTCAGCCGCCCCTCCGGCTGCGCCAGTCTGCGGGCCTGCCCCCGCCGCCCCCCATCATTTCAGAGACCATCTCAAATCCTCCCTGTATCCTAACAGGGAGTCCTCCCACTGCATGGCCACCCCAGATTTTTAGTTCCTCTTTTCCTTCTTGGGTGGGCTTGTCTTCAACCCTCCTTACAGGTACCACCCGCAGTCTCGACCCAGACTTGTCCTTTCCAACAATTTCCTTCCTTCCTTCCTTCCTTCCTTCCTTCCTTCCTTCCTTCCTTCCTTCCTTCCTTCCTTCCTTCCTTCCTTCCTTCCTTCCTTCTTCCCTTTCTCCCTTCCTCCCTCCCTTCCTCCCTCCTTTCTTTCCTCCCTCTCTCCCTCCCTTTCTTTCTTTCTTTCTTCCTTCCTTCCTTCCTTCCTTCTTCCCTCCCTCCCTTCCTCCCTCCCTTCCTCCCTCCCTTCCTCCCTCCCTCCCTTCTTCCCTCCTTTCTTCCCTCCCTCCCTCTCTTTCTTTCTTTCTTCCTTCCTCTTTTTTTCCTCCTTCCTTCCTCCCTCCCTCCTCCCCCCTCTTTCTTTTTTACTGCCAATACTGGGGCTTGAACTCAAGGCTTTACACTCTCACTTAGCTTTTTCATTCAAGGCCACAACTCCACTTCTGACTCTTTGATAGTTAATTGCAGATAAAAGTTGCACCAATTTTCTGCCTGGACTGGCTTTGAACCATGATCTTCAGAACTCAGTCTCCTGAGCAGCTGGGACTACAGGTGTGAGACTCAGTTCCAGTCTCCTCAGGTGACTCCCTCAGGAATGCCCAACCAGCCCCACCATTTGTCAATCTTGTCATCTTTTGCCGACCCTTCCTCAAGCTCGGCTCAATTCCCTAACCAGTCCTTAGGACTGGTACTTCCCAGCTCTGGCGCCTCTCACCTCCTAGTCCCTTAGCAAACCTGTTCCCCCCACCTTCCTCCTCCTGACGCTGCAGAAAGGCCCAGGCACGCGGACAACCTGCTCTAAATGTAGGATCCCTACACTCAGGTGGGCGTTAGAGGCAGGCTGCCATCATCCATCATTTCTCTGGTCCAGTCATCCTCTGGCTCACCCAGGCGAGGGAGGGATCAGACCTTCCCCGCTCTCCTCCAGCCTCCCTTGCCTCCCTCCACCCTACTCTCTGCTGATAACCTTGCTTTTTAGTCCCTGGACAAACGGGAACAATTGCAGACGACTTCCACAGACTCCCATGACCGCCCTCCTGCCCGCGTTGGTTGCACGCTTTCTACCTCCTAGCTGCTGCTACTCCTGGCCAAGGTCGGCCCCGGCCCACCCCCACCCCAGCTTCCGCCCCTCCCTCCTGCTCAAGGACACAGCAGCCCCCTCCCCTGCTCTGTCTGCCTCATCCTTTGTTCTTGTCTCCTGTCCACGGCTGTGGCCTGAAACCTTGCTGTCTCTGATCCATTTTAGAAGAAAAGAACAGCGGTCCTCCTTGAAAGGGCCGTCACCCCTCCCTTCTAGACCACAGGGGGCCTCCTCCCCTGCCGTGGTCCTGGCTGCCGCCCTCCTCGCTTGCTTCTCCTGCCTCCTCTGCTGGTGCCCCTCCATCTCACCAGCACTTTGACACTGGAGTTTGCCCAGCCTGGGTGTCTCTCCTATATTTCTTTTCATACATAGCCCCTCGGTAATTTCACCTAGATAGGTGGCCTTTAGCAAGCTTTACATGCCATCTATATGGTGACAACTCTAAATTTATATCTCCCCTGAACTCTAAATCCTGACAGGTCCCTCTCCCGCCTAAGCTTGTCGGTGGCTCTCCTCCGCCCGCAGGATAAAGTCCCAGATCCTGATGGGGACATTAAAGCTCCTCTAAGCTCCGGCCCCTGTCCATCATTCTCTTCAACAGTCTGCTGCTGCCTGCTTCTGATGCTGATTCTGTAGGCCCAACTCCAGCCTTGGCACAGTGGGCGGCTCCATCCCTCCCAGCAAAGCCCCTCCTCCCCTTGGCTAACCTCAGAGATCTCTGGGACAACGTCTCTGCCATCCCACCCTCCTCCCCAGTGAGAGTGAATGCTCCCCATCAAGGTCAAATAGCCTCCTGTGCTCAGATCTGTCTAGAAATCACGAGCTTGCCGCCCATCCTCAGGACGGTCATGAGCCTCGAGGGCAGACCCTGTTCAGTTGCCGAGTGTCTGCCGGAGGACGGCGCCATGCCCCTGGCACCATCTGCTCCCTACTTGTTCCCATCTGAAGGCTTCAGTTTTGCTTGAGGTGGCAGAGTACCCAGCTGCCTTTCTGCTTCCCGGGGGCTGAGGGGTGGGAGGGGACGGGGGGGGGGGGTAGCCATGTAACCAGTTCTGGCTGGCAGGCTGCAGGCCTGGGGTTCTGGGGAACAGCTTTACTCTCCGGAGGTAACCGATGCCACTTCTGCTTTCCTTCCCATGCTACGAGGCCACTAGTGACCTCCAACAATAAACCACACGTCAAAGACACAAGAGAGGGGGACAGAAAGAAGCGGGACCTGAGCAACATCAAGGTGGCTCTAGACGGGTCCTGGTGACAGGGAAACAAGCAGATATGTCCCTCCTGCCAGGATAACTGTTGCTGAAACCTTGTCCTAATGGACACGAAGCTTCCCCGTCCCGCAAGGACAAGGCTCCTAGGAGATGTGGTGTGGCACATCGTCAGATAGATCACGTAGCGTTTCCCAGCCCTTTCCACACGGCTCACCTTTCCCGTTCCTCTCCCGCCTCATTTCTTCTTGTGGAAAAGAACTGTCTCTCTCCCGGTCAGTGTGAATGCCCCCTCTTAAGTGGGCCTGACCCTCCCACTCTGGGTGCTTCTAGCTTTACCAGCATTTCTCATCCTTTTGCAGTTGAAGGGCTCTGCCTGGCGGGGCCACCACTCATCACGGCGGCTCAGAAGCCCTGAGAAAATGTGGATATAATTGTCTCCCTCTTCCCCACACAGACCCCACACCTAACTTCCCTGGGCCTAAGACCCTCCCTTCCACATAATAGATAACCAATAGATGCTGGGCACTGGTGGCTCACGCCTACAATCCTAGCTACTCAGTAAGCTGAGATCTGAGGATTGCAGTTCAAAGACAGCCCAGGCAGGAAAGTCCGTGAGACTCTTCTCTCCAATTAACCAGCAAAAAAAGAAAAGAAAAAGTCAGAAGTAGAAGCGTGGCTCAACTGGTAGAACACCAACCTTGAGCGAAAAGCTAAGGGACAGAGCCCAGGCCCTGAGCCCAAGCCCAACTACAGGCACAAAACAACAATAACTACACACAATTTTGTTACCATGTGTTGGGTGACAGCCATGGCCCAAGGCCTCTTTTCAGGAGAATCCTTTCTGATAGCACCCCTCATTTCTCCGACCACTCCTCTGGTGGCAGCACGTGTTGCTCTATCTTGGTTTTGCTGCCTATAGACATATTGAAAGTTCAGGTTTGGCATGAATCACATCTAGGTCTGTGTTTGCACCCTCTCCCCTCTTTTCCAGGATTGGTGGGATGCACGTGCGGGTCAAAAGTCTGCTTTGGGCTACAGCTGCGCTGCTGCATGGTGGAATCCCCTCGTTCTGAAAAACCGACTCCGTCCCTCTGATGGCCGCCCAGCCTGGATTCCTGGCTCCAGGCAGATATTCCAAACAAGTGTGCTGGAGGCCGGGCTTTTAGTCCTGACCACAGATTTCCTAGTGTTTACCCAAATCATGTGCTGCACAGCTCTGCTAAGTCCTCCTCATATCTCCCCTCCATGCCCTCCGACACCCTCTCTACCTTCTCCTCCCCTCCACATGCTCCCCCCTCCCCCCCCCCACGTCTCCCCTCTCCCCTCCACACTCTCCCCTGTCTGCTTCTTTCCAGCCCCTCTCATCTCTGGTGAATTCTAGATATGGAAGAGCTTGCCCTTAACTCTAGGAATTCTTCTATGTGTCTGAAATCTCAGGACCTTATGCTGTAGAGGTGAAAGCAGGAGACAGAAGCAGTCAATCAGAGACAAATCGAGCAGAGGGCCGAGAAATCCGCTTGTTCGAGAAATCCGCTTGTTCGAGGGCTCGGTCTTCCGTGTCCCCTGAGGCAGGAAGAGGATGCCACTGAGCTATGGAGGGGTTTAGAAGGCTTATGACATCTGACTGTGGACTGGAATGCTGGAAGCCGTCTCTGTCGGGGGTCTCTGAAGAAGCAGAGCCTGGGGCAAAGGCAGGCATGCCACGGAACCCCGAGCTTTTCCAGTTGGTGGCCACCAGGTGCAATTTGCATGAGAGCATCCTGAAAAGACAGCCAACCAGCACATCCACGGAAGTCAGATACTTGACAGGACTGCCTGGCCCGGCCTGGAGAGCGGAGGCTGGCGGTCCCTTCAGATCTCACTCTAGGAGAGAATGGACATCACCCTGGGGGAGACAGTACGAGTCCGTGCCACATGATGAACTTCTTTCCTCGCTGCGGATGAGGGCAGCAGGCATTTGCTTGATCAATGGCCTCATAAGGGTACTGGAGGCCGTCAGACCTGCTCCGTGAAATGACCGCATCTGGCACTGAAGCTGCAGTCGGGTTGCTACTTGGCTCCCTTTCGTTCATCCATGGTCTTTCTCAGGATCAATTTGATGTCGGCCAGAATGGTGAGCCGAGCGAGGCTGGGAGAGGGATGCCGGCTCTACGGCCCCTGAGTTGGTAACGCAGCACTTCATCTGTGCAATTTCTCCTAGAACCTGCCGATAATTCCTCCAATGTATTATCTTGGCTGAGCTGGAGGGTAGTTTGGGGGCCTCCCTCTTGGGCCATCTGGCCATAATGGCTCTTTAATTCACAGGTTGTGGAAGCGCAGGGGCGGGCTCTGTGGGTGCCTAAGCAACTCCAGGGTGATTTCCCACTCAGGGCCTGGCTCAGATCCACAGTATGATGTGCTAGTCCCAGAGGGTCCTTCGGCACCTGACCCTGATCACCGGTGCCAGGCTACGTCTGCACCCACCCGTCCTTAGACACGTGGGTATCTTGGGTCCCTTAGAAAAGACCAGTGGGGAGGGGGTGTGGTGTGGCGGAGGGGGGGTGTGGCATGCATCCTGTGCACTTGCCATACCACGGCTTGGACCTTCCTCAAGGGGACTGCCTTCCCTCCTATCCACAGAGGCTGGTTCTTCCAACTGCCTTTGGCCTAATAAGCAGGTAAGGTCTGATGTCACCCTCTGGGAGAGGGCTGGGCTTACCGGTCGAGCATTTGCCTACCCTGCATTTTGACCCTGAGTTCAAATGTCAGTACCACAAACTACATAAATAAATACCTGATTAGCCCTTAGAGGTGAGGAGACAAGTTAACTAACTGTCTCGCCAGCTGTCTATCTTTCTCATGCCTCTTTCTCACATCGTGGCTGCCTGGCCATCACCAGCCATCCTTGGGCTCGCTGCTCAACCTTGTTCCTCACTTTATCTCTGATGTCCAAATGCTGTCTTGGCCTCTCCTTTGCCTGGATCTTCCCTGCCCAAAGGTCATGGGGGGCCCAGGGCCACCATCAGCCCCAGCCTACTGAGGCCAGCCACCATGACATTTCTCAGCCACATTGGGGCCGCCCATCTCCAACCTGGAAATCATTACCTTAGGCAGGAGGGTTCTTCCTCCCATCTGGAGGAAATACTTGCATCAGCTTTCTAGGCTTCCATTACAAAATGCCATAAACGGACTTAAAACTACAGAAATGCATTTTCTCACGGTTCAGGGGGCCAGATGTCTAAAATTCAGGCACTGTGAAGGCCATACCCTTTTTTGCCCTTTCCCACAGAGCAAAAGGTTACTGCAGTCTCTGCCCCATGTTCTTGGGGCTGTTCCCGGTGGGCCTGTGTGTTCTCTCCTCTGGCGAAGATGCCCATTCTATTGGAGTGGGCCCCCCCCCCAATGACCACACTGGGTAAGATGATCATGTCTCCAAGGCCCCTTTCCACAGAGAGCCACAAAACAGATGGCGGGCACTGGCTCCTATGTTCCTGGAGACCAGCGGTACGACCCCAACAGTAGTCGGCTGGTACACGGCCAGGTGCTGCATACAAAAGCCACTCGAGAATTCCACCTCCAGAGCCCCTGACCTCCTCTCCAGCCCTACCCAGAGGAAGTGCTGGCATTTCTGCTCCCTGGCTCATGACATTACCACGGTCACACTAAAGAGAAGACCCCCCCGCCCTCCCCCCCCCCCCCCCCCCCCCGCCAACTGTAGCCAGGATAACTCACAGGCCTTATTTTGCCTTATTTTATTTTTGTGTCAGTACTGGGGCTTGAACTCAGGACCTGGGCACCAGCCCCTTTAATCATTAAGACTGGTGCAGTACCACTTGAGTCACACCTCCACGTCTGGCTTTTTGGTGGTTAATTGGAGATAAGAGTCTCATGGACTTTTCATCCTGGGCTGGCTTCAAACCACGACCCTCAGATCTCAGCCTCCTGAGTACCAGGATTACAGGCGTGAGCACCAGCGCCCAGCTCAGTTACACGCCTTTAATACTCGGTCGTACATCAGGTCAAGGGTGATTATTCCTATGTGAACACCTTCTCCCCAATGCTGCCTTTGCTGTTCACTTCCCAGCCTGTGGCCATGGCAGCGGACAGTGGCCAGTGCTATCCCACAGCCTCATCCCCCTGCCCAGAGCCCACAGGTGAGAGATTCCTTCCTTCTCTTTCCAGGGCCTGTCAAGGTTATGACCATTCCAACTAACTACCAGAGCCCCAGGATGCACGCAACTCCCCGAGTCTCATCTGGAAAGGCTGGTTTCTCGATCAGCTCCCCACACCTGCTGTCTTCTCCTGGGTTTACCAGAAAGCACAGCCCGCAGCTAGCCCGCTGCATCGTCTTGCATTGGGGAATCGAGTCCCTGGCGGGAGAGAGCGGCGGGGAGGGGCGGCTCACCCTGAGGATGCATTACCGAGCCGGCTGCGGCCGAGTGGACTGATTGCTCAATCTTGCAAGACCGTTTCAAAAAGCTGTGTCTCAGGAGCATCTGCTAGGAGGGAACAAGAGGCAAGAATTTTCCACCAGCTCCCATTTCCATTGATCAAAGTTTTGCTTCGCTGGGCATGAGCTCCTTGGCACTTCCTGATGGCACACGGTGGGTACTGAGTGGAGTCCTGCAGAATCTACGTCTGAAGGGAGACCTAGGGCTTTGGGGCAAGGAGGCTGTGCGCGAGGCACAGGTCGGGAGCAAGACACCGCCCATTTTTACACCCAGGAGGTCAGCTGGAGCCCGCCAGGATTTGGGAAACAGCAGATGTGCCTGAAACTGGAGACAGAGGAGGCCGAGAGGGTTTGGGGCAGGGGGCAACCCGAGGATCTGGATAGAGAGCTGCGGAAAGGGCGTGGACAGCACAGCGGAGGGGAAAGGACTTTGTAGAGCCCAGCCCAGCTGAGTGCTGGATTTCCACCCCTCTCTCTGTAAGAAATAGGAACCCAAGTTGTTGTTGTTGTTTTTAAAATTAGACCAAAGAAAATAGATCCAAATATTGCCTATGACTTTGCAAGTTCTGATGTATATTTTATGAAACAGGACCAGGGGAGAAGAGAAACAGAGCTCTGCCGGGGCCTGGGACCTGATCTCCTGACTCCCAGTCCAGTGCTTTCTCCTCCTCCTCCTCCTCTTTCTTTTTAAACAAGGTTTAGCATTCACAGCTTCTAGCAAGATCCCGTCTGTCCAAAGGCAAAAAGAATTGCCCCTGTCCAGGCCCTGCCTGCTCTTGGGCAGGGGACATCTTCTGGCAGAGTTATTCCAGCCCCTGCCCAGTCCTTGCCGGGCCCAGCCCAGAGTTCCCCAGCCTGGAACTCTGATCCCAGTGATTCTCAGCCTTGTGTCTCAGCTAATGAGACAGAGCTGGCATATTCTCTCCACACTGCCAGCCTGAGACCAGGGTCCATCAATCCTGGCTCCCCATTGCCTAGGACACCCCGAGTGACGGATGAAGGGCTCCGGCCATGAATCATCTCCCTTACCTTTCCCCATCTCCCAGCCAGCTTCCTGGAGGGAAGATGAATGTCTGCAGACTCTTACCTGTTCTCCTGAATAATTTCCCTCTAAGAGAGGCCACTTATCAGTAATTCATTACTCTCCTTTGTTAGTACAACAAGACCAAGGAAGTGCGCTGGGGCGGGGGGTGGGGGGGAGGCTGGGCTTCCTTCTCCTCCCATCATTCCTCAGTCCCAATGGGTTGGCCTCCAACCCCAGCCCGCCTTCCCACTGTGGAAAGAGGCAAAGCCGGGTCTGAAGAGGGCTGCTCCAGCTGGTGGCACCCACCCCAGCAGATGGCATACAGATGTTCCGTTGACTTCTGGTTGCACACAATCAGCTCCAATTGACGATTTCCTTTCATCTTGAATTAAATGTCACATGTTGTCTCTTCCTTTTATGGCCCATGTACACCTCTGTCTCTGTTGTTTATAACTACAGAATAAGATATTACTGGCTGGGGACCACTTCTCTGAGCGCCGAGCCTGTGTCTCTATGGTCTCAGTTTGGTGGAGCCCCCACACAGGGTCAGAGAATATCTTAGGACAAGAACCCCAACCTGAGCTGGTCCTCTGAAATAAGAGGTGTGTGTCACAGGTACATGTCTAGAAAGGCGTCCTGTGGCAGGGAGCCGGGGGCGGGGAGATACCAGATTCCCCAGTGTCAAGGGGTCAGCAGTCAGGGGGTCCCCCGAACTTCCCACCCAGGCAGAGGAGGAAAGACAAGAAGAAGATGAAGGGGATGATGGATTTCAGCTCAGTCTGTACCCCAGTCAGGGGTCGAAGGGACACGGATGAAGGCACCTCTCTCTGGATGTGATTTCTGAGACCCGAGTTCTTCCCCCGACTTGTTATTCCCAGGCTTCCTCATCTCACAGGGACCCAAGGGCACCCCACAGGCCATCCTGCAGCAGCTGCGGGAACACGTCTGGTCCTGATACCCCCTTCAAACAACTTGAATGATTTCTCGCTGCCTTCAGGATCAAGTCCTGGAATCCTAAGCAGCCTGTGGTAAGCCCTGACCTCCTGACTACTCTTGACCTTCATCCTGCACCCTTCTCCCCTTCTCCCACCACCGAGGTGTCCTTTTGCCCCTTTGGGAACCTTCTGCCTTTTCCTTCCCCAAGGCCTTTGCATGGATTGGTCCTATCCAAGATGGTTTCCCCCTGAAATCTCTACCCCAGCCACCCATTCCCATAACTCTTATTTATCTTCTGGCTGCCACGGAAACATCAGGTCCTCCAGGAAGCCCAGAGCAGACATGCCCTGGTCTCCTGTCTTTCTCTTTGGTCTCACACAGGGCTTAGAATCATTTGCTTTGCATCCATTCTTCCCACCAGACTTCCTGTCCCTGAGGGGGACTCGGTATCCTCACCATGGCTATTCCTCCCGTGCCAAGTACAGGCTGTGATGCAGAGAGGTCTTTCCGGGATGAATGAATGATTTCAGGTGGCCCCAGACCAGTTATCTACCCGCAGGCCTCCACAGACCAACTTCCCCACAGGCCTCTTCCTCCCCTCACAGATCTGTCCTCTGCTCAGCCCTGCCCCGCCTCCTGGTCCCTAGCAATCAATGTGGGCTTCTTTTTACTTTACTTCAGGATAAAATGACTTCCCCTTAAAGCCAAAGGACCCCAGCTCCCTGGACATTGCCTGCCAGGAAAAGAGAGAGAGAGAGAGAGAGAGAGAGAGAGAGAGAGAGCTTTGCTGGGCATCAGTGGCTCATGCCTGTAATCCTAGCTACTCAGGAGGCTGAGATCTGAGGATCCAGGCTCAAAGCCAGCTTGGGCAGGAAAGTCTGTGAGACTCTTATCTCTAATAACCACTCAGAAAACTGGAAGAGGCACTGTGGTTCAAGTGGTAGAGTGCTTGCCTTGAGCTGAAGAGCTGAGGGATAGCACCCAGGCCCAGAGTTCAAGCCCCATGAGAGAGAGAGAGAGAGCTCTTCCCTTTCCAGCCACCCCCCCCCCCCATCCCCTGCAGCTCCAGGGCCTTCCATCCCGGCTTCCATCTGCCTGGGGAAGGAGATGCTCCAGAGCTCTCCTCAGCTCTTGCTGTCCATCAGCGGCTCTTCAGATCCCCGTCTGGGGCACAGTTTCTCCCAGACAGCAGTGGCGTAGATCAGCACATTACGGCACATTAGCAATTCATTTACGATTCCACCCTTCTTCCTCCAGCCGAACTGAAGGGAGACCCAAACCAAACAGGATGTAGGGTTTGGGGTGTTTGCCCCAGGAGGAGGGGACAGTGACTGGAAGGGTTCCCACACGCCAGCTGTCCAGTGGGGCACATTAATATCCTTTTCTGGGAACGCTGAGCTAGTTTGTGCCGTCATTTGCATACATTTGCATAGCCGATGCCATCTATTCCCCCAGGTCTGCAGCCTCTGTCCAGGAAGCCAAGCTGGCCAGCAGGTCAAGCTGCTCTTCTTCGGCCAGCAGCCCTTGCCATGGTGGGCGCCATATCTGGGTCGCCCTCAGAACAGCAGCTCTGCTTGGTCCTCACAAAGGAACAGCCTGGGGGTTGGCCGGTAGACAGCTAGCCCCGCCCTGTGAAGAGGTTTGTCAGTCTGGCATTGGTTCCTGCGTTCAGTCCGTAGATGAACTGAGCACTCAGTGCATGTTAGGTGTGGGGGCAGGAAGTGGGGTTATAAACCCGGTGGGCCATCTTCGCTCTGGTGTAGCCGGGGCTCTGGGCGTACACCATCGTGCCCCGTCAGGATTGCCCTTTCTTTAACTTACTCTTGGAATGGACCCAAAGATGAAATATCCAGTTAACCTGCTTTTGACTTCAGGAGTCTCTACTCAACAAAGTTACCCCCTGAGAGGGTGGGGTGGCTGGTGGACGCCAGGACCCCAGCCCCACAGCCCTCTCAGCCCCCTGGGAAGTTTCCAGAACTGAAGGAGATGCAACTGCTCCCAGAGCCACGTGGCCTGGAACCCCAGCTCTCCCTGAGAATGGGGAAGCTGCCGCCAGCCAGGGGAGAGCGGGGCTCCTGAGGGGAACAGGCTTCTGGGGTGGCTGCGGAGTGGCTGGTGACAATACTTGTGTCTAAAAATACAGCAGCCAAGCAGCAGCTAATTACAGCCTCTGGAGCCATTCAGAAGTTGGTGCGCCTATCACCCCTGCGTCTCTCCCAAGTTCCTCCCTAGCAGCCTCACGGGAGGCCACCAGCGGGAGGACCGGAGGCCAGGCCTGGACCCCGGCTTGCACCCCTCCTTCCAGCCCTGCCCAGTCCTGCTCTGCTGCTGGCACGTGGGATTGATGAGCAAGAACAAGTCTCTCGGGTCCCGTGCACTGTGGGCACAGCTGTGGGCCTGACCTCTGGCCCTTCAGGGCCCATTCAGATCTGCTGGACCCTCTGTGGTCAGCAATCCTGGCGTAACCTGGTCCTGCATCAGGACTCAGAGGAGATGGCCGGGAAGCAGGGTCCATGTGGGAGGTGGGGCCTGCTCTCTAGCCCTGCCTCCTGGCCCTCCCCCGGGCCCTTCCAAGGACCTTGGGTCCACTCCTGACAGGTGTATATCTCACTGTGATTAATAGAGGTCCCTTCCAAGCCTGGGACCTGACATCTGCAGGTACCAAATATTTATCAGACAGAGAGAATTGGAAATTCAGTATCTAGAGATAGCGGACTCCGGCCGGGCAGGGAAGGAGAGGACGTGGGGAGGCAGGGGACGGATGACAAGGGCTCACCACTCTGAGCTCCGTGTGAAGGACACTGCCTCGAACCCGCCACCTCCTCCCCAGCAAGTCCCTGCCCCACAGTTTCAGGACCAACCAGTCTTCATACAATCCCATCGCAGTCCCTTGCCCAGACAGGGAAACTGAGGCCAGGCTGTGCTGCCAAAAGGGAACCAAAGTCAGGTGTTGGTAGCTGCTACTCAGAATGCTGAGATCTAAAGATTGAGGTTTAAAACCAGCCAAGGAAGAAAAGTCTGTGAGACTCATATCCTCCAGTTAACCAGCAAAAAGTTGCAAGTGGAGCTGTGGCTCAAGTGGTAGAGCACTCACTAGCCTGGAGTTGAAAAGCCAAGTAGCAGCTTGAGACTTTGAGTTCAAGCCCTAGTACCAGCAAAGAAAGAAAGAAAGGAGAGAGGGGAGGGGCAGGAAGGAAGGAAGGGAGGAAGGACAGAAGGAAGGAAGGAAGGAAGGAAGGAAGGAAGGAAGGAAGGAAGGAAGGAAGGAAAGAAGAAAGGAAAAAAGGAAGGAAGGAAGGAAGGAAGGGAGGAAGGAAGGAAGGGAGGGAGAGAGGGGATGAAAGCTAGATTAGATTCCAGGTCCCCAGCAAATGGCAAGTCACATCAAACCCAGAGAGCAAGGTTAGATGCTCAGTGCCCTTTAGCCCAGGTGCAGGTCATCTGACCTCTGGTATCCCCAAAGCCCCCATCAGAGGAGAGCTGAGATGTGTCCTTCCACTCCTCTTCCTGCGAGGAGGGGCAGATAGAAACTGCCTTGCTCCGGAGCGTGGCACCTGCCCTGGGCCAGCAGGGAGGAGCCCTTAGATCTCCAGCACTGCCTTTCTTTCCCCAGTCTGCTGGGTGCCAGCTCTCTGTGCTGTCCCCAGGAAAGCCAGAGTCACCGCTCTGGGTCGGGTGGGCCCACCTGCATCCAAGGGCCATGTGCCCTTCCAGCAGAGGCTGGAGTCCCCTGGGGTTGGGGCTGCAGTAGGAAGGCTTTGATCAGGGAGAATTGAAGACTTGAGGCAGGAAATTGGTGCTGCCGATTTAACAATCGGACACTTTTTTTTTTCTTTTTCTTTTCCTTTCTGCATTTCAGGAATGCACAGTAAGTGCCTGCAGATCGCAAAGGTCCCGTAAGTGCTCAGTATTACAAGTCAGATCCTGTTAATGTAAGTAGCGCTGTGCTGAAACTTTCCATATGACAAAAGCAATTTCCATGTCCTAGTCAATGGCCCACTTATTTCAAACAATGTTCAATGCGCGGTGGTGATAGCTCCCTTCTCTGAGTACACTGATTGTCTGTCCTGCTACTCGAGAACCATCTTGTGCCAGTCGCCGTCGTCAGTGGCTTGTTATTCCTGCCTTCCCGTCTGAATGAAGATGTCCTTGAGGCTGCACAGGGCTTGTCCTAGCAGGACTGGGAACCCAACCACAGCTCCTCCCAGCGATGGTGCCCTGCTCACCCTGTAACTGTCAGGTGTCCCGCCAGGCATGCTGGGAAATGCATCTACTCCCAAGGGGGCTCACAGGCCAGTGACAGAAGCATGCAAGCCAGCTGCCACTCCTATCCTGGAACAGGCCTCCGCCCCCTTGAAAGGAGGCAGCTGACAGCAGGGGCAGGAAGGCGGGGAGCTGCTGGGGCGCTACATCCAGAAAACAAGCATGACCTAGACCAACGTGGGAAGGGTGTGAGGAAGGGAAGCGCAGGGTCGCAGCTCCTTGCTGGTCCTGTTGCTGTGACAGGAGACTGCAGACAGATGGCCTAGATGTTTATGAAAGTCTAGGGGTAAGGGGACAGCACCCAAAAATGGCGGAAGGCAGAAGGGCAGAAGAGCCCAGGAGCAAGGGAGAGGAGGCAGGGGAACCCATCTTCTCACGGAGACTCGACTCCAGCCCCCACCGGGACAATCTGCATCCATCCACTCACCACAAGGCTCAACTTTTCAACAGCTTAGAGTCTCTTTTATCGGGGGAGAAGGGGGTTCAGGACTTTAGTTCAGGGCCTAGGTGCTATCCTTCAGCTTTTTTTTCCCTCTTTTTCTTTTCTTTTTTTTCTTGAGGCTGACACTCTACCACCTGAACCACACCTCCATTTTCAGCTTTCTCCTGCTTCATTGGAGATAAGAGTCTCACAGACTTTTCTGCCCAGGCTGCCATCAAATTCAGATCCTCAGATTTCAGCCCCCTGAGTAGCTAGGATTGAAGGCGTGAACCAGCGGTGCTCGGCCTGCCCTTAGCATCTTCTTTCAAAACTGTTGTATGAGCCGGGTGCCAGTGGCTCACGCCTGTCATCCTAGCTCCTCAGGAGGCTGAGATCTGAGGGTTGAGGTTCAAAGCCAGCCTGGGCAGGAAAGTCCATGAGACTCTTATCTCCAATCAACCACTGGAAAGTGGAAGTGGCACTGTGACTCAAATGTTAGAGCGCTCACTTTGAGCTGAAGAGCTGAGGGACAGCACCCAGGCCCAGAGTTCAAGCCTCACTCACAACAGACAAAAAAAACAAAAACAAAACAGTATGTGGAACAACAGGGCACAATGGAGAGTCAGGAGTGTCTAGCAGGCTCCACCAGGGGCTGCCTGGGCTGGGCTGAGCTGGAAGCAGCGTCCTTGTCCTGGGTGGCTTTGTTCCTTCCCTCGGGCCCAACGCAGAGCTGGACAGTGTGGTCTTGTGGCACCCGTGGTTCACAGCTGAATCAAGGGATCCTGTTCCCCCGCGCAGGCCTCCTTCGACTGGGAGGGCGCGGTGTTGGAAATCCTGCAGGAGACGCAGTGCTCACGGGGGTGGTTGAAAATAGGCAGCGATGCTCCCCCACCAGCGCGCGGTGCGCCACGCCAGGAGAAATATTTCCAGAGATAACAGCAGCGGAGCGCCACGGGAAGGCTCTGGAGAATTTAGTGCCTCTGCGGCGCTTCTCCCTCTCATTAGGCGAGAGCCGTGGTGTTTTAAATGCTTTAAAGTGGCTCTTCAGTCAAGGAGGAGTTTATAAAAATAAATTCGGTGTAGGGAGGACAGAGGGCGACAGGCAGGCGGGCACAGCTGGGTGAGGGTTGAGAAGGCCGGAGAGAGAAGGCAGGGAGGGTGCGGGCGGGAGCTGCGGGGTGAACGGCCGCGCTCCGTGCAGGTGCCAGTCCCAGCTAAGAGCGGCCGGAGAGTGACCCAGCCAGGTACTGAGCAGAGGAACCACTGTGGTTTCTTACCTGGCGCTGGATAGGGACTCTCCTCTGCAATGCTCTGCCCTCTTCTCCCCTCCCCTCCCTTCCCCTCCCCTCTCTTCCTCTCTTCTCCCTTCCCTTCCCTTCTCTTCCCCTCCCCTCTCCCCCTCTTTCCTTCTTTTCCTCTTCTCTCCTGTCTCTCCTCTCCCCTCCTCCTTTCCTCTACACGCCTCTCCTTTCATCTCCTCTCCTCCTCTCTCCCTCCTCTCTCCCCTCCCCTTCTCTCCTCTCCTGACCTCCCGCTCTTCCCTTCCTTTCCCTCTCTTGTCACTGAGTTCTTTACTCCTTCCCTCCCCTCCCCTTTCCTCTCCTCTTCTCACCTCCTGGGGTCCCCCACTTTGGGAAGACTTGCCCAGACCAGCTCTTTGCTTTTGATCATTGAACACGCCAGCCAGGATTGATCCACAGAGACCCAGCAGTGACTCTGTGTCCCTGTTTCCAGCCCTGCCTTACATCTGGGACTGAGTGCCACCCTCCTTCAGCTTTGTCTTCTGCCCACCTGGGATAGGACTCGTGAGGCCTTTGCGGTCTCTCTGTCTGAGGGACAGCTCTGCACGTGACTCCATGCTCAGTCACGATGTTAGTGAATTGGTTGGCCTGGCTATTACGCTAAATAGCCACCTCCACCTCCACTGATAATCCACTGAAGTAGCTGCTGGTGAGTGGGGTCTTTTCAGGGAGATGATTCCATTCTCTTGTGCTCTGTGGCTAGCCAGGAGCCTGGCTCCGGCAGAGGAGAATAGCTTGGTCTGAACTTCTCTCTTTCCACCATTAACCGCCATCACAGGCCACTCAGATTTCAGGAGCTCTACCCCAGCCCCCTCCTTGTTGTACCTTGCTGTACGTGCTGTGCCCCAGCTAATAACGTGTTGTCATATAAATTAATTACAAAACGACTAATATCAATTTGCCTTTCCACACAGACAGCGGAAGGATCGGGAGCTTGGGGAGGGAGGAGAAGGAAAGTGGAGAATGGTGGGTGGGGATCCATCTTTCCCCATGGAGGGAAAACTTCACAGGACCTGGGCCCTCCTCACTTTTCTCTACCTTCAGCCACTCCCGTGGGCTTCTGGGGAGAGAATTTTTTTTTTCCCTGAATAATGGAACATTTTCCTGTTTTAATCAGATGTAATTTTGCAAGCAGTTTTTATGATTTAGCAAGTCCATTAAAACTGGCATTTGTTCTGCTCTGACACTCGAAAGGGGCTCCATAGAGCATAAACATTGGAAATTACTTGTAGGGAAAGACAATATTAAAATTCCCCAGCCTGGGCCTGTTGTCTGAGAAGTTCTGTTATCAAGCATCGCGCCAGCTCTGAGCAGAGGCGTTTGAGATATCGGCCACGTTCTCTTTGCGCACTAGCTGCGGGCACTGGAACTCGGGCAGCAATAAAGACTGCAGGGCTGTTATCTTTTAGCACTCTGGGAACCTAGAGAGGAATGGGTCTTAAAGGGAACTCACAGCAGAGGCGGCCACCGTCTCAAGGAAGAGGACGGTTGAATATATCTTGAAGAGTAAGCCTAGAAATTGCTTTCCTGCTCACTGTGAGCGATTGGTGGAGGGGCGGGTTGGCATACAATTAAGAAGGTTGGGTTTAGCCATTTCACTTCTAATCGATTCTTAATTATCCATGTATTAACAGATGACCTGGACAAATGTAAACTACCCCATGACCTCTCTCCACTTCCGACTGGAGCCTCCTGTCTCATAGTAACCAAAGGCCAGGAACAGTGAGAGGCTCCGGGGATGTCTGGTTTGCACCTGAAATGCCCCAGGGCCATGTGGCGGAGGTTTGCTTGGTCCTCAGCACATTGTTATATTGGAAGATGATGGAACTTTTAAGAGGTGGAGCCAAGAGGAAAGGTCATTGGGGCATGGCCTTGATGGAGATATTGGGACCACAGCCCTCTCTCTCTCCCTCTCTCTCTCTCTCTCTCCCTCCTTCCCTCTCTCTCTCCCTCTTCCTCTTTCCCTCTCCCTCTCTTCCTCTCTTTCTCTCTCCCTCTCTTCCTCTCTTTCCCTCTCTCTCTCTCTCCCTCTCTCTCTCCCCCTCTCTCTCTTTCCCTCTCCCTCTCTTCCTTTCTTTCTCTCTCCCTCTCTTCCTCTCTTTCCCTCTCCCTCTCTCTCTCTCCCTCTCTCTCTCCCCCTCTCTCTCCCTCTCTCTCTCCCTCCCTCCCTCTCTCTCTTTCCCTCTCCCTCTCTCTCCCTCTCCCTCTCCCTCCCTCTCTCTCATTTCGCTTCCCAGCCAACCAGAAGTAAGTAGCTTTGCTCTACCACATGCTCTACCATGATGTGCTGCCTTGACACAGGCCCAAAGCAATGGAATCACCAAGCTTCAGTAGCGCACTCTGTAATTACAGCTACTCAGGAAGCTGAGCTCTGAGGGTCCTGGTTTAAAACCAGGCCAGGCAGGAAAATCCATGAGACTTTTATCTCCAACTAACCACTAAAAAGTCAGATGTACAGCTGTGGCTCAAGTAGTAGAGCACCATCCTAGAGTTAAAAAAAAAAAAGCCAAAGGATAGCACCCAGGCCCTGAGTTCAAGCCCCAGTACCATCACACAGACAGGGAGGGGGGCGGGGGCAATATCCATGGACTGAAATCTGTGAAATTGTGAACTAGACCTAATCATTCCTTCCTTTAAGTTGCTTACCTGGGCATTTTTGTCTCAGCATCAGACAGGTAACTAATACAGGCAACATTGCCACTTTCCCAGTGACTGTTGAAGCAATAGAAAAACAAATAACGAAAAATAGAATGCAAAACTCCAGAAAAAGCTGGGTGCTGGTGGCTCATGCCTATAATCCTAGCTACTCAGAAGACTGAGATCTGAGGATCACAGTTCAAAACCAGCCTAGGCAGGAAAGTCTGTGAGACTCTGATCTCCAATGAACCACCAGAAAACTGGAAGTAGAGCTGTGGCTCAAAGTGGTAGAGCACTAGCCTTGAGTGGAAGAGTTCAAAGACGGCACTCAGGCCCTGACTTCAAACCCTACAACTGACGGAAGAAAAATCTCCAGAAAATGTACAAGAAATATTGTATAACAAATAATAAACTATTTTTTATAAACAACAACGTCTTAAGAAAAATATTTGCTTCCAAAAGTGTTAAAGTTTTAAGAATAAATAAATGCTACAGAAACAGATTCTGTGCGTCGAGGTTGGAGTGCAGTGAAGAGACTAATCACAAAGCAGGCGATGGTTGTGAATCATGATGTGTGTGACGGAAAGATTCAGAACATGAACATATGTTTAAAAGGGCAATCTCACAATTTAAAGAAACACAGAGGTAACATAATACACAGTTTAGAGTCACATCTAAATGTGAACGATTGAACATGTGTGTTTATTTGCTCTCCCTTCTAAATCTCTACTAAAATGAAAATATCAAAGGAAATCATAAGCTCACAACAATCGAAGGAAAAGAGAAAAGGGGACCACAAGGATCTAAATGTCAACCATACCCACAGGTGACAACATGAAAGACCAAAGGTGTGAGGGAGAAAGGACTACTCAAGGTCGTTGGTTCATCCATACAAGCCCCCAGGAACTGAACCTAGTGGGTGCCTCACCCTGAGAACATGCTGGAGAAGTTCTCGGGGCAGATCAGTGGCTTCTTGTGCTGGAGAGGAGAACCAGGGATGAGATTCCAAGCTGAAGATGCTGGAGTTCAAAGCTAATGAAGAATGGGACAGACTTTGGGCTCTTGCAATGCAGTGGCCCAGAAAACCAGAATGTCATTGGGCATTCTGCCCGTCACAATGACCTAGAAAGGCACGTGTCCTTTAAGGGCATAAGTGACCTTTAAGGAAGGAAGACCGCTCACCTGTGAGTCGGCTGCCACAGGATTTAGTGTACTTGAGCTGCCAGTGCAGCCGGTGCCTCGGCTTTGGGAAGTGGGCACATGGTGTTATCACTCACAAGGGACTCAAGCGAGCGGGCATTCCGTCTTCTGGCCCAAGAAGATGGCAGAAAGTTGACCTGCCTCATCTTGGCCAAGCACCCACCACGTGATACATCCCTGCAAAGTAACTCTGTGTGCAGGTGTGGGCTTTGCCTTCATGTTCTTCTCTTGACACAGAAACAAACAAATGGATAAGATTATCTGCAAAAAGTCCTGGGCCGGGGGTATGGCTCCAGTACTAGGACAACTGTCCAGCAAACACGAGGCGATAAAGAATGACATTGGGTCATTTGCAGGAAAATGGGTAGAACTGGAGAACACAACTGAACTAAGCCAGACAGAGAAAAACAAATCGCACATATTTTCTGTCATAAGTGGAATCTAGTTTGTCCTCCCTCCCCCACCAAAAAAATGGAGGAAGAGATCATGCGTGTAACCTGGGAGGGAATCTTTGGAGAAGGGGACCAGAAAGAGAGGGGAGGGCAAAGGAGGAGGGGAAATATGAATGAAGTCTTTCATATACATGTTCAAAATGAGAATAAAAGTTGCTTTAAAAGGGAGGAGGGAGATAAGAAAGAGTACACACCTGTAATCCTAGCTGCTCAGGAAGCTGAGATCTGAAGATCAAGATTTGAAGCCAGCCAGGGCAGAAAAGTTGGTGAGGCTCTTACCTCCAATTAACCATCAGGAAAAGAAAGACAGAAGGAAGGAAGGAGGGAAGGAAGAAAGAAAGAAAGAAAGAAAGAAAGAAAGAAAGAAAGAAAGAAAGAAAGAAAGAAAGAAAGAAAGAAAGAAAGAAAGAAAGAAGAGAGGGAGGGAGGGAGGGAGGAAGGAAGGAAGGAAGGAAGGAAGGGAAGAAGGAAGGAAGGAAGGAAGGAAGGAAGGAAGGAAGGAAGGAAGGAAGGAAGGAAGGAAGGAAGGAAGGGAGGGAGGAAGGAAGGAAGGAAAAATGGGAAGGAAGGGAAGGAAGGGAAGGAAAGGGAGGAAGGGAAAGAAGGGAAAGAAGGAAGGAAGAGAAGGAAGGCGTCCTCATATTTGGAAACACAAAGATTCCCAAGGCCTAGCGACCTTGCTGTGACACTTTTGAGCCGCAGAGACAAAGCAGGTCTTTGAAACAAGCAGAGATAAAAAGGATGGGCTAACTGCAAGGCCCTGATCTGACTCCAGACTTTTCCAGAGCAGCATAGACTCCAGAAAACAAGGGAAGACGACATATAAAGTTCTGAGAGAACAGAACTGTCAGCCTTAACCTTCACATAGCTACACCATTTTCCCCCCAAGAGTAAGGGCAATAAAGACATTTCTAGATTTTATTTTTAAAGAAAGCATTTCACTATAGAGCTTTGCTGAAAGTATTCAAGTGAAGTGAGGTTTGGAGAGCATTGGACAGACATAATAAAACCGTGATCCATGTCAGCAAGCCTGAATGAGAAAACGCCCAGAATCTCAGCCCAGATACCCGAGAACAACAGCCGATCAAACACACTTCCAGTCACACAAGGACTCAGATCATTTATGGTTGCTGCACTCTTAGAATTTGCTTGAAGAGTGCCCCTGAAACTTGGAACAAATCAAGAGAGAAGAAGAGATGGGCTGAACTCCAGCTCAAGCCAGCAGCAGCCTGGGGACAAACTCAGGGTGGGTCACTGTCCAGACTTGAGGTTTCCAGGAAAAACTAAACAAACGAACAAACACCACCACCAACAAAAACCTCATGTGAGCAAATACTTACAAAGTAACCACGGGGAGTTCGATAAAGGCAAAGGGAGACCTAGAGGCTGGAATTAGAAACTATAGAGGAAAAAAGATAAGAAAAGGTTGTATGCCGAGGCTAATGAGGTAAGAGCTAATATTTCCATAAGCAAAGTAGCAGACACCAACCGTTGACTTACCGGAAATAGTAATATTTAAAGGTTGAGACTGGAGGCATTTGGAGGAGGGATGGTAAAAGAAAATGAAATGCTCGACCAGGAAGTCACTAGATAATGTCTAACGCACATAAATCTAAATACATCAGTATCAACATATTGTTTAGAGATCTGAAAGAAATTGCCAGATTAAATAAATGGAAGAGATGGCAATGTTGGCCACTGGGAGTCATGAACATAGTTGCATTTCATTATAAACGCTTTGGTACTTTTGGCTTTTGAATCATTTGTCTTATTTTGATTTTACAAAGCAGGCCCAGACAAGCTCCGAATGCTTCCCGACTTAAGAGATTGCACTTTATTCTGTGTGCACACGAGAGCCATGGGAGGTTTCCAGGACTAGGAGAGACATAATCAGATGTAGACCATCATACGGTAAAGCCTCCCTCCCCTCCCCCCCACCAAATGGGACTTTAGGGCTGCATATGCTGCACTCCATGCTGGCGAATCCAACATACAAACTAATCAAATGCCTCCGGCAAAGCGAAGGCCAGGCACACACTCTTAAAATCAGATATTTTATACTCTGAACATAATCAAGACCGTTTTCATGGGAAAAGGGTACACTTTCCTGGACTTTGCTTCTCCTTATTTTATGGTTTACTATTGATTTATTTTGTATTACATAAGAGAATTGGGAAATGGATACGTCATTCTGTTTAGGGGTGCTTGTAGTCTTTGAAGTGTGTCATTGAGCCTTGAGAAGGGTGTGTGTGTGTGTGTGTGTGTGTGTGTGTGTGTGTGTGTGTGCGTGCGCGCGTGTGCAAGCACATGCGCACGAGTACTGGGCTTGAACTCAGGGCCTGGGCACTCTCCCATAGCTTTTTTTCACTCAAGCCTAGTGTTGTATGCTGTACCACTTGAGCCACTGAGTTTAGACCCATCTAAACTCAAGGTTAAAAATGAAGAGCTGCTCCAGTAGCTCATGCCTAGCTACTCAGGAAACTGAAATCTAAGGACTCAGGTCAGCAGCCAGCCTGGGTAGAAAAGTCCTTGATTCTTACCTCCAATTAATTAGCAGTAAGCTAGAAGTGAAAGTGTGGCTCAAATAAAATTCCAACCTTAAGTAAAAAAGCCAAATAAGGCTGTGGGGCCCTGAGTTCAAGCCCCAGTACTGGCAGAGAATTATATGTGAGTATGAGTGTATGTGTGTGTGTTTATACATATGTTTGTTTATGCATACACATATATGTATATGTGTGTATATATGTATATATACATATTTCTGGAGCTCCATGTGGAATCAGAAGATAAATGGCTTGGGATGGCCTAGGACACTTAGCTTGGGTGGGGTCAGGGGATGGGGACAGTTGTCACTGATTGCCATTCTTAGTCCAAAACAGCCCCCCCCCAACACATCAACCAACATCATTTGTATGTTGCTGTTTTTTCCATCTCTTTTCAACTTACTGGAGAGCTCTGTCCTCCAGGCCACATTCCCCCCTCCTTCGTGGGGATGAAAAGTCTGTCAGATATACTGCAGTGTCAATACCCATTAAGCCCATAGCATTCTCCTTATCTACCTCCCTGATCACACTGTCAGAGAGGAAAATGAGGTGAGCGTGGATCTTTTCATTCTCCGTGAACTTGAGGCGGAGCTCCTCATGACCATTAACTTCCTATGATCATTAACTTTCTTTTCTGAAAGTGGGCACCACATCTTTGGATTCCTTGGGTTCTGGATGTTTCCCAGCCTCCCTGGGTTTTCCAGATTTGCAGACAATGGCTCTGGCATCTCAGCAGGAAATTGAAATCAGGAACGTAGACCTGTGGATAGATGCGAGCTGGAAGAAAACCTGACACTTCCCTTCGACCTCCTTACCTGTTGAGTTCCATATTTGTGGCTCTTGTGTTCCTTAAAAAACAATTCACACTTCTCAGGCAACACCTGGAAATGATGGAAAGAAGTTAGCATTGTCTCAGCCTCTTTTTTCTTGCTTGGCTTTTGAGAGGTAAGAGCATAGTAGGCCTGTGATTTAGTATTCTACATTTTGACATCCAACAACCTATGACGATTTGAGACCAATGCTAATTTTACATTAGCAAGATTCTTAATAGCTGCCTCATGTATCATGGTTTCCATAACCATTCTGCTTCTGTTGGCCAGTGTTTCTAGCATGTCTCCATTTTCAATGCCTGTTTTTTCATGTTTGTGGTCTACTCAATGTGGACCATTGCCAGGCACTGTGTTAGGAGGTAGAGATGTAAAGATGAGCTGAGCAATTAGGAGTCAAGAAGTCGTGGCGGTGGGTGAGTGAGGAAGAATGGATTATGTGATTATTGGGAGCCTCTTACGCCATGCAAGGAGCACAGCTGGAGCCTGAGAGCCCAGGAGCTCTGGGACTTCAGCAGCAGCCCCCGCTTTGAGTGCTAGCTCTGCCCTTCCAAGTTGGATGACCTCGGGCAGATACCACTTAACCCTGGGTCTCCTTTTCTTTTTCTGGAAGTCAAGGATGCTAATGGATCTGTTCCTTGCCTTTCAGGGCTGGCGTGAGAATCAAAGGGAGGTGTGATCAATATGAGTTTTGTCAACTAGCCACAAGAAAAATGTGAGGCACTGTGTTGGAATCCTTGGGGAACTGAGTTCAGGTCTTCTCTCCTCAGAAGCCCGCTGAGAGGAGGGAGGGGAGGAGGATGACAGGCTGAGGTGGAGCACCTTCCAAAGAACGAGAAGCAGTTAGAGAAAGCTCTGAGGGATTGGCTGATGAGGGGCTTCCTAGGTGGCTCCTGGGGGAGTCAGGTCTCCCCCAGATCATATTTCTTAATATGTTGATGCACACACTTCTTAGAAACTTTTGGAAAGCTCTCAAACACCTTTGTACAGATGCAATTTGATCCTCACCACCATCATGAGAAGGGAATAAATAGGTTATTATTATTATTAATATTATTATGTGGAAAAAGAGGCTCCGATTGTCCAACTGCTCTGCCCAAGAGCAGACTCTAACAAGCAGAAGTCAGCCTCGGAGACAATGCCCCAGGCTTTTCCTTGTGTCCCTCCAGGCTATACCTGAGCTTGCAGGAATTAACACAGGTGACCTCCAGCTGGGATAAAAGGACATGCAGACAGAGATCTGCTCTCATCCGTTTCTCCTCTGCCTCCTCCTCAGTTCCCAGCTACGAGGATGCAGGAGATTCCTGAGTATGAAATGCAGCCTGTGGGAGCCTGGGAAGAAATGCAATGACCCCAGAAGCCCACTAAAGGCCAGCACCGCCTCCCCTTCCAAACTGGACAAAGCAGCTGGAAGCTGCCAGAGAACAGGGGGACCTCGGGTATTTGATGTGTCGCAACAGTAGAACAGATTTCAAATTGTCTTGGCAAGATCCAACCCCAAGGCTACAAGGTAATTCCATCCTGAAGAATGTCTCCTGTTTCTTTGTTCTGGTTTTCGCTTCTAATTTGCGGCCACAGGATAAATAAGCAAACAAAAGCATTCATGTAGATCTGAGTCTTGGGGAAGAAGAAGTCATGGGCTCTGACATTCTCTGCATTTTTTATTTTTTTTTTTTTGGTCCCAAAGCTTTCGGGAACTTACAATTGCTCATTGAAGTGACTTGGGCTACAGATGCTTACAAGAGCCACATTGTCTTCATCTAGAAAAAAAATAAAGCCATCCCTCTAGGGCCTACATTCTGGGCCCGAGGTATTGGGAACTCAACCTCACCCATGCCCACCCTTTCTGCCACTCCCGGCTCCTGTGTCTTAGGATCAGGTGAGCACTCAGGGCCCAGTGGGGTTCTACCTACTCTCCTGCTGTTTGAGAAGGGACCCAGACACATCAAAAGCTCTGGTGTCCCTCCAGGGCCTCACAATCAAATCCTCTCTCTGTTCCCATCAATATTAGAAAAACTGTGGTATCCTTCTATGCTTCAGTATCTATAAAGAAAACAATCCTGTAGCCCAAGCGGTAGAGTGCTTGCCTAGCGATCATGAGGCCCTAAGTTCAAACCTCAGTTATCACTAAAACAATAAAACAACAACAACAAAACAATAATAACTCATTGTGTAGACTGGATCCAGCTTTTGTGCTATTGTCATTGTCCGAGTTAATCTGAAAGATGATGGAATCCCACAGGAAGGGGTACTTAGCACTACTGTTGAAGAAAAGGAGGGTCTTAGGACTTAGGTACAGGAGATGGAGCCCAGGTGGAGGGCTAGAACCATCTCCTGTGGATTCTGTGAGATGACTACTGCACCAGGGAGGCAAATCCAGAGATCTTGAAGTCTTGGGACCCCTAGGGGTGGAACAGGACCCTGCACCCTGTGAAGCCAATCTCAGCTGGTAGACCAGATGGCTCATTCTGTTTTTCCCTTCATTATCCCCAAGTTTGTAGTAAGGTATTACTTGAAGCGAGTTCCTCCTAAGTCTTCCCTATGCCATGCAGAAGCTAGAGGTTCCTCCCCCTTCCCCTGGGGCTATGTGAGAGTGTTAGAGACTGCAGGCTAGTATTAACAGCGGTCATACTGCAAGACCCCCAAAGGGAACATGATTCAGATACAGAGACAAGACCCGTGAGCCTCCCTTCCTATCATATCAAGAAATTCTCTTCCAATAGCCACTTTGGGGGCCCTTGTTCTGTTATTATTAAAGAAAGATGGCATTTTTGGTGGTAAAATATATGAAAAAATTCATTCGGAATGATTCTTTTCTCCTTGAACAAAGTTACAAAGGGAGATAGAGGCCCCAGGGCTAAGAGATCATCTAAATGCTCTAGCTTTCAAACTTTCTTGTTAACCCCAGAAGTCTGTTACCAACATCAGTCTTTTTACCAACAAGTCAAGATATAAAACCCATCCCTGCAGAGGTGTTCTGGTTCAAGAGAGAGACAAAGGAGTCTTTGCCAGCTGGTCCTTCCCAATTGCTGCTCCATCCCAAAATAGCTCCTTCCAGAACCCCAGGGATCTGTGGACATGTTCCTGACATCATTTTTATTCAAGTTCCCCATTCGGAAATGAAGGAGACTAGGTTCACAGAAGTGGAGAGGACCATCCACAGACACACAGATGGCCAGTGGTAGACTCCAGCCCAAGCCATCTCCCACGGGTGAGCACGGCCACACTGGTGTGTTTTACAGATCCCAGGTGGGAGCTGGGCCGCCCGAGTTCCCATCCTCCCTGTGGCAGCTGAGTAGGATGTGTGTCCCCCTGAGCAGCTTTGGGTACCTGACTAGCTCCACAGCCAGAGGTTCATCTCGCTTCTGGAGGGCACTGAGTTCCAAATCCCCAAGCAACATGATGCAACCTGAAAGTGCTGCTCACCATGGGTGGGGTGGGGTGGGAGGCTGGGGGAGACAAGCATCACAAGTATCAGATGAATCTAACCATTGGCAGCATCTCCCGGGCCCTGACGGCATGGTGACTACAGGAACAATCAGCCACCTGCTACAGGTTAAAGCATCAGCACTATTTTGAAATGCTTGATATGAAAAAGTTCAATAGCATTCAAATCCATTAGCATTATCTCAGGGTATTTTAACATTATGTCTGTCAGTGGAAGAAAAGGAAGAGCTCTGAGAATCTTTAAATATAATTTCAACCTCAGTAGATTTTTTTTGGATGAGCTCTTGGCTCTTGTAGGTAAGCGTCTTTCAATGGAGATTATCAAGAATTTGAAGAGAATGGTATTGAAAACCTGGGACAAGAATCGCACGGAGCCGTTTCAAACAAAAGGCCAGAGTTAAAACGCGAGGTTCACAGGAATAGTGTGAAGATACCATTTAAAAATTAGAAACTGGTGAGACTGGGGCTTGAACTTGGGGCCTCAAGCTCTTGCTCACTTTTGCTCAATCTGACACTGTCTACCACAGCTTCAGTTCTGGATTTTTGCTGGTAATCTGGAGCTAAGAGTATTGCAGATTTATCTGCTTGGGTCAGCTTTGAACTTCAGTTCTGAGATCTCAGCCTCCTGAGTAGTTAGGATTACAGGCATGAGCCACCGACATCTAGCTTATATTTACTTTTTGATGATCACTTTTTGAGTGAGGAAAGCTAGACTCCAGAGGTGGTTGTCATAAGACTCCAAGAAAGAGGTGGTAGTGGTTGAAACAAAATGGCAGTAGCAAAGGAGGAAAACTCATCATTAAATGCTAAAGGGAGAGGAGTTAAAGATGTACAATATGCAGGACATGCACACAGAGGTTGCACCATACACCTATTAACCACACAGAGGATAAAGAACACAGAAGAGTTCAAGGGGTTCTAAAGGTCTGAGCCAATAGCTGGCTAAGCCAGACCTTATCTGAAGGCCTAGGAAGATGCAGGTAGAGGAAGCTGGAGATTCTGTTGGGGAAAGCAGGTGTGCAGGTACTGAAGGGCTACTTCTGAGTTCTCTGCTGTGCATTTCAGTAGAGATGTCAAGTGGACAGATACGATGTACACTGAGATCTTCTTTTGTTTTTGTTGTAATAATATGTGTAAAAAAAACCATAATGGGTTCCTCGAACCACATTTCTTTTTATAGAGATATAATCTATCTGTCTGTCTGTCTATCAATCTTATTCCCCTCAAGTTTGCCCGGTGTGCCATCAAATATCACCACTTACTATGAGAAAGTTTGGGACACAAAGCCCTCTGGAATAGGCAACCAGCAGCCCTGAGTTCAAATTTTGCTTTGTGAGTGTATAGAACTCAGCTGCTGGCCCTGTCGTGGCTGGACCTGCTGTTTCTGCAGCCTCTATTCTGATTGGCCAGGTTGGTGTCCTATCACTTGCTCAGGATCTCCTCCTCTGTCATGGGAAGAGCTGAGGAGACCTCACTTGTGCTAGGAACACTGGTCTGGTTTGCTGGTGTGTTAGGTGTTGGCTGTGCAGCCGGGGACTTCCTTTCTATACTGATTTTTGGTCACCACAAGAGCCTTTCTCTTAGTACTGATATGTAGGTATGGTCTGACAACCCTCAGGAGCTACCTGGGAACCTGGGGGTTAAGGTCAGCATCTAGGGACCCAAGGAGAGTTTGAAATGCATCTGGTGGTGGCCAGAGTGGCATCCGTGGCCAGAGCAGCAGTCTTCTAAGAGACTTCTAAGAGACTGGTCCTTGGCCATTTTGGCTCATGCATGTGTTCCAAGCTCCTTTTATGCCCGCAAAGCATGCCATACCTTCCCCCTGCTTCTCCCCCCCCCCCACCCCCCACCCCCAGTTTTCTCTCTGTGTAAGTCAGCTAGGATCTGCTTGTGCTGCTCATTATCCTGAGTACTGACTGATTCGCTGACCTCGGGCAGGCTCTGCTCCCCCTCTGCACCTCAGCTTTCTCTTCCATAAAATGGAGACAATATGGATTGTGCAGAAGCAAATGAGACCCACAGAGGGTTCTGAACACCTGGCACAGTACCTGGCAAGCAGTAGATTTTGAAACGTCGACCATAGTTACTCCATCCTGGCAGTAAAGCTGACAGGAAATTCTAATGCGTCCTTCTCCCTCATCTTGGAAGAGGACTGTAGACTGGTTCATGGGGTCCTAAGACACCAGCTTGCATCAAAGGCTAGCGCTTCAGA